>NW_017672271.1:26933-91430 GCF_001879085.1 Nicotiana attenuata
TCCATCAACAAAACATAAGTTTAGAACCACCTACATCTAATGCCATCACAATCAAAACAATTTAGAGATCTGCAGATTTAGTCTTCACATGGGTTCTTTCCTTTTCTTCCCATCATCTTGATATTCTTTCTCCTTTGTTGTTCAAGCTGCTTAGAAGTGATTGTTGCCTTCCCCTTCCAGGTTGTCTTGGTTGGGGAATATGGCAACTTTGTTGGTGTGCAAACTCCATTATCATCAGCCATGAAAGGAATCCTCCTGTTTCCAGTTGGTGGCAACCTTTGAGACTTCCTCACCTTCAACTTTGTTAGTNACTCAAAAATTTTTATTTCCCTCCATTTCCCATTCACCCTCTTTTAAGTATTTAATATATTAATTAAATACATCCAAAAACCAACAGAAATGAGGATGTTGAGGTGGATGTGCAGGTACACTAGGATGGACAAGATTAAGAATGATGATATTCGGGAGAAGGTGTGCGTGGCTCCCATTGATGACAAGATGCGGGAAGCGAGGCTCAGATGGTTCCGGCATGTACAGAGGAGAAGCCCAGATGCACAGGTAAGGAGGTGCGAGCGGCTGGTTGTGGAGGGCACGAGAAAAGGTAGAGCGCGGCCTAAGAAGTATTGGGGAGGGGTGATCAGGCAGGACACGGCGAGACTTCAGATTTCCGAGGACATGGCACTTGTTAGGAAGATGTGGAGGTCGAGTATTAGGGTTGTAGGTTAGGAGGTAGTTGAGTCTTGCGTTACTTCATACCGTTGTTAGACTAGTCTGGTAGGGTTTTTGTCTAGATAGCTAGTGTCAATGTCGTGTCTTACTATTTCGCTTTTCAATGCCGGACCTATTTACTGCTTATCGCTTTGCTTTGCATCTTTCTTTTGGATTTCATGTTGTTCCTATTTTTCTTATGATTTATGTTGTGATACTGATATTGTCTCATTTTGTCTTTTTGTCTTCTTTTTGTCCTCTTGAGCCGAGGGTCTTTCGGAAACAGCCTCTCTACCCCTTCGGGGTAGGGGTAAGGTCTGCGTACACACTACCCTCCCCAGACCCCATTAGTGGGATTTAACTAGGAAGTTGTTGTTGTTGTATACATCTACCGGCTATTTTTAGTTTAAGAAATTAGGTAGACTGCTATTTGACTTAAATCTTCAAAAAAGAAAGTCGTAAGTGAAAATCGATCTCTATTCCTTTAGGTAAATAATTTAATATTTGACTAAGTGCATCATTCAATCTTTTTGGAACATAGGAGCCAACTCATACCATTAGATCAATTTTAGGAAATACTTACATAAAATATTTAGTTTGATAAAAAATCATGAGTTCACGTACATCATATTTTGGGTACTAAATCCGCCCATGCATATAAAGAGAGGAAGGGCAATAGATATTAAATCTTAAGGTTCCATCTTTTTCATAACACTAAATTTATATGTTTATCTTTTTTTGGTTTTTCCATTCATTTCAACTTCTGAATCTTTTATTTTTTAAAAGTGAGACAATTTCGAACAGTAATTAGACCAGATTAATTGTGGACTTTAATAAAGTGCTGAACCCAGGGGCCCATCATGTTTGTTTGATTTCAAATTAGTCAGAAAATTCAGCCTTTGCATAATGACAAAAAGGCATTTGATTAGGGAATTTGATTATTGAGGGATCTTTATTAGTTGAAATCCAATCATAATCATCATGCTTCTTCTCGCACATGCTTAACTTAGTGGGCGTTTGGACACAAAGAATGGTAAAATTCTGAAAAAAATGATTTTTTTTAAAGTAAAAATCGTATTTGAAAATTAGAGTTGCGTTTGGACATAAATATAATTTTGGATTGTTTTTGAATTTGTGAGTGATCTGAGTGAAAATTTTAAAAAATAGCTTTTCGGAGTTTTTAAAATTTTCGAAAAATTTTAAAATTCATCTTCAAGTGAAATTTGATAATTTTATGGCTAAATATTAATTTTGAAAAAAAATAAAAAAATTCCGAAAAAGTGAAAACATTTACACGGCAAACGGGCTCATCTTTTTTTGCTCGCTTTTACAACTTTTGTCCTCATTCATGATATGCTAACCCTCTTAAATAGATTCACAAAAGCAAATTTCCACATTGCGTTCGCATGGGTACCTCTTATTATTCCTTATATATCTGCAGATAATATCTAATTTCTACTGAGGGAACCTTGAAGCAATGTTTGTCTCCGTGTAATCCATATGTTACAGGTTCGAGTCGTGGAATAAGTGTTGATATTTGTATTTGGGTAGATTGCTTACATCGGATCTTCTTGAGATGCGGAAGATGCGGTCTTTCTCGAACCCTGCATGATCGCGAAATACCGGACTGCCTTTTTTCGTATTAATTGGAATCTTTATACAAATAACCAGACACATCCATTGTTTAATTTTTCTAGCCAGTATATATACATTGGTTATATACATTTATACATATATTATACATAAATTATCTTTATATTGTACATTCGCTGACTAATTTTAATTTAGGCGGATGACTTGACGACTATTTAAGTTAATTCTAAGAAGTTTTAAGTGAATCTTTTGCCAAAATTCACATTTTCAGACTTTCAATCATGAGCTGTAAGCCTTTAACTAACCGCATAATGTTTCCAAATTTTGAACTGTATACCACAGCCTTAGTTGTCAACTCACTCTTTTAACATCTTGCTCCTCTTCATATGATCATATCATATAATACTTCTTTTTATTCCCACATTTTTCTTCCTTTCTTTTTTCTGTTACGTTCCTCGACAAAATCCACCGTCTTTTCCTTCTTTATTTTGTCTTCTTATTCCTCTATCTCATAACACACACACACACAAGAGAAGCAAGCCAATAAAAAGAAGAAAATCGCATTATAATTTGCAGGACAGAGGTGGTGATTTCAAGAATCAGAAGTAAGAATAATGGACGGTGAAGATAGGCCGAGGACAATGTGGAGAAACTTGAAACAACGGTTGGGATTCACTGGGCTAGCCTGCTGTGGGTCCACTTGGAACTTGAGAATATCGGACATGACGATAAGAGAAGAAGAAGAAGCAGAGGAGGCCCAAATACAGGCCCAATTATTTGGTGAAGAAGAGCCCACGATTGTGGCCCATCAAGGGAGCGTGAACCTTGCTACAGCTCTGGCGGCAGAACGTCGATTTCGGAGCGTGGGTGCCACGGCGAAACTGAAGACGTTGATGAGGTTGTTTGAGGAAACGGACGGTGGAGATGAGAAGAGCAGTCTTAAGTTGTACAGTAAAGAAGGAGGTGGAGTTGATGAGATGTGCTGCGTGTGCATGGAGAGGAATAAAGGCGCGGCGTTTATTCCCTGCGGACATACCTACTGTAGGGTTTGTTCCAGAGAGGTGTGGTTGAACAGAGGCTTGTGTCCGCTTTGTAACCGTTCCATTAATGAGATTCTCAATATTTTCTGAGATTTGTCTCTTATTGTTTATCTTTTTAAATTTCTATAGGTTTTCATTTTCATCATTTTGATTTTGATTTTCTTCTTGGTTGATTCAAAGAGGAGTTATATCTTCACTCCTTTTCATTGTTTAGGAATTTTTGTGTAGGAAAATTCTTATTGGAAACAAGTGAAGTGAAGAAATGAAAAGAATTTAACAGCAAGTTGTTAAAAAGAAAAGTGTTTCTTGCATTTAATTGATCCTGCATTCAATATCCAAAAGAGGACTTCATATTTTGGTAGCCTAACTTGTACCGATTGGATCAATCGTTTTGCTTCATGGATCCCCGTTCCGCTATTTAAGACTTCTCGTACGTGCTTTTATGACTTATAGGGATGGTTGGTTTGGTTTTGAAAGGGTTTGGATCGAATTCGGAGCACTTAGTTCTATAATAGTGGCATAAGGTGGTCAAGTTTGACTTGAGTCAACACTTTTAGTAAACGACCTCGAAATCGGAATTTGAAAGTTCCAAAAAGTTCGTATGATGATTATGGACTTACGCGTATGTTTAGATTGAGTTTCGGGTTGGTCGGGAGAAATTCGGCGCTTATTGTTGAAAGTTGACATTTTGAAGATTTTAGAATTCCCTAAGTTTGACTTAAAGTGGATTTCGGTGTTATCTATGTCCTTTTGAGATTCCGAACCTTGGAATAGGTTCGTATTTGTTTGACAAAAAATATGAACCTTTGGTTAAACTAATTAAGTAAAAAGATAAGAGATTAATCCTAGTTAAAGATAATGACCTCAGATCAGAAATCGGTCTACGTGGATAAGGCATGACAGTGTTAGAATGGTAATGCAATGTGTATTAAATGTTCAAGGTTAATAATGTGATGAGAATAACAAGCATTAAATAACAATAAATGGCACTTAATGTAAATAAAGAGAATGATTCACCCAATATTGAATGGGGTGGATGATTCCTCTTTCCGACAATGATGTGAGACAAATAACTATGGGAATGCTGGAGACTTTCTCGGATCTGATGTGAAAAGTGTAGAATAAACAACGAATCGAATCTCTTTAGAAAGGTAGTGTTTGTATTTATCTAGAGAGTCAACTTTTCAAGAGAGTTCTTATCAAAATCAATAGTACATGCCCTTTATCTACTCTCTCTCTCTTTCTATTTATATGGAACATGCTCCTAATCAGACCTAAAAGTACAAATACAGAGAATATTCAATGGAATATTCTCCCAAATATCCTATCACAAAACTAGCCGTTTCTGTTGCTTTAAGCGTTTGACCTCGGCCATAACCGACTGCTCGGCGGTAAGTTCCATTAATCATTATTCGACCTCGGCCTAATCACTTCTAACAATATCTCCTCATGCCGAATTCCCTTAGTCAGATTTTGACCCATACAGTTAGTCCCTCCGCTTATCGAGGTTATTTATTGGACGACCTCGATGGGCGGACTTCGCTAGTAGCAGTTTGAGAGATTTAGGCGAGCATGTTGAGTAGTAACGATCACGGCGAGGTGATGACATGGCGCTTCGTGAGCCATAACTGATCGTTATGTCGATTTAGAATGACGTCATGACATCATGCGTCATTATTAAGCATTTTCCCGATACGTTACGTCGTTTTCCGCGCCCCTACCATTTCGATATTTGTGTAGCGACGCTTTGTATCCTCGATTAGGGTGCCTGGAAGGTTTCTTATAAATAGGGATGGGAACCCCCTATTTGATTTGTTGGATTTTCAAGCATTCGAACCTCTAGGCTTTTCTTTCTTCTTCTCAGTGCTCTTGCATCCCTGTTTTTCCTGTTTTCAACAATTTTTTCCATTCCCACCTCCTATGTACTTGTAATTCCGTCGCATATACATAACCAAAGATGTCTAGTGCATCTTCCAACCCTGAGGGGACCTCTGATCCAGTTCCATTGTCAGTGAGCATGCCCCCTCATGATGATGGGGCTGAGGACGAAAGCTTCCCTACAGTGGATGAAATAATCCCTCGCAAGGAAAAGGCTTGGTCGGATTTCTTGAAACGGCTCTGATGACGAGCCTGAGCCCGTTGAATCTGAAATGGACGCGGAGGCCCTTGCTGAATTTAGGGCCAAGTTTAGAATCCTGGCTCATATCGACCTTGTCCCGGCTGGTCGTGATGTAGTACAGGTTCATTGCCCTAGATAGTGCACATGCTACGCGCATTCGTTCCTTATGGGCTATTCGCTTCTCCTTTCCTCATTGGCGGAGGACTTCTACCGTTATTACGGCGTATGCCTCACCTAGCTTTCCCCTTACATTTATAAACTCATTCTCATATCGACAAAGTACGCGGAACTGGCCAGCCGCGGTATCTCTATTCGCCATCTACTGCACCTCTACGCACCCAGTTTCTATAGGGGGATAATGTTACACCTTCGTCATCGTGGAGGCAAGAGTTTGGTGGTGAGGATGGACGATAAGGCCAATCGTCAGTTTTGGTTTAACATTTTCTACGTCAAGACCAAGGACGTAGTGAGGAATACTAATGAATTTCCTAAGGCGTGGAACTATGCTCGTAAGTACCTCCGCCGAATGTTCATTTCGCTTATTTCAGTAGTAGCGTAATCGCTTTATTTTTATATATATATTTTTGTTCAGCTGAGAAAGAACCCCATTCGTTGGTTGCGGACATTCATGACTGGGATAGCCAGGTTTTGCCTCATACTATGGGGATCCATGAGTGGCCGGCATTTTACAAGAAGTTCGGGCCCAAGCCTCCGGTGACTTGTGAGTTTTTAGTTGCTTCGACCTACAGGTCGTTATGTTCTTTTTTCTTTTTGTACCGTGGAGAGTTGACCTAACCTTTGTTTTCCGATGTTAGGTCGGAGAGCTTCGAGAAGGGCGAGGGCTCCTACTCCAGTATTCTGCGAAACGGGTGTTGCTACGGGTCCTGTTCTTATTGCGGATGCGGATAAGCCTGCCCATCCGACGACTTCTCTCAACCCCCAGCATTGAGTAGACAAATTCAACCATCGGCGGCTTCAGTAGCAGAGACTCCGACTTCTCCCGTACTGCATCTGATAGATGAGTCGTCACCAAGTGAGGGAGACTTGATTCCTCGTAAAAGGAGAGTGGTGGATGTGGGCGACGGGACCACCCGAGCAGTGGACTCTTCGAGGGACGGCCATGGGCCGACCACTACTGTACCGTAGAGTGACTCTACCCNNTACCCCCCCCTACCCCCCCCCCCCGCCGGAGATGCCATTGTCCACGGGGGGTCACGGAAAGGTCGCCTTTGCCTGAGGTTGGGGATGGAATTAGAGGGCCATCTGAGGCTGCTGACGTCGTGTTAGTGAACGAGCCATCGTCCTCGAGGCCGGTCGGCGTTCATTCGTTGGTCGAGGAGAGAGCAAAGGGCGTTGTCGAGGACGGTTATGAAACTGGTTCTGATATTGACCCCGAGGAGGTGCAGAGGTATAATGAAGGATTTACTCGGGTGGAGGTGAGGTTGGAGGGGTCTTCTCGTACCATCGCGATCCCCATGGACCGTGACCTTTTGGTAAACACGGAGGATGTAGTCCCCTCCTTGGGTCCTCTCTGTTCTAATGCGGAAGGCAGGACCTTGGCGACGTTCAATGATTCCCCTCTGTCGACGGGCATAGCCGGCTTCGCCCTGAGAGTAAGCTTTCCGACCTTCTTAGTTTCTATGCTTTGCAGCTTTTCCTCTTTTTTTTTTCTTTCTTAGATTGACTTTCTTTTCTGTTCTTTTCTATAGACCATCATCTTGGAGATTGAGAGTGTTCGCCGAGAGGAGAGTCGCAGAGCTACTTTCAAGAAAATAGAGACGAAGTACCACGAATACAGCAACAATCACTGCGATATCTGCAGGCGGTTTGGTGCGAGTGGGATCTTCCAAGCTATCAGAGACGAGCTGAAGCAAAAAGATGATGAGCTTATAAAGGTCATCAGTAAATGTAGCGAGCTCGAGGGGGCGCTTAGGGAGAAAGAAGAAGAGCTCGAAGTGAGCAAGGGAGTTGAGGCCGAGTGCGCGGATCTTCAGACCCAAGTGCTATCTTTGCGGGCCGACCTCGAGCAGTGTACAATAAGGGCTGATGCTTTGAGTGATGAAGTCATCGAGAAGAAGGCGTAATTGGAGAAGGCCGAGTCAGCTCAGTTGGTGGCTTTGGAAAAGGTGGCGGCATTGGAGGATTCGATTTGTGTCCTCCGATCTGAACGGGCGAATGATATGGAGACGACCACACTCAGGGAGGCACGACTTGATGAGCGGATTGGGGGGCTGGAGAAAGAGGTCTCGAACCTTGGTGATCAGATTGCTGCTCTTGAGGCCGAGAAGGTGCAGTTGTTAGCTCAGCCGTCCTCCTCTCACACTTCTGCTTACCTCGATGTTCCGCAGAATTTGTACGAGATGTGGATCCACGTCGAGGCTCAGTTGGACATATTCAAGAATTTGATGATGGTGGGGAAAGTTCCTGAGGCTGATTTTGAGGATGCTCGTGCTAAGGCGTGTGAGCACATGATTTTTTCCCTATGTGAAATACTCCTACAAATCAAAGAAATAAATTCTTCCAACTGTTTGCAATTTTATAGGACGTTTGTAGGAATTTGTGTTAATTGTTTGCATTGTCTGTGCATGTTTACTTTTATTAAAATCATGAAAAAATACAAAAAATGCCATGCATTTCATTTAGATCTTTGTTTTTATATTTTAGGATTAATTAGTTAATTTATTGTTTTATTAAAAATGAAAATAAAAAATGGCTGATGTTTACATTTTATCTTTTAATTTTTATATTAGTAATTTTTCTCTTATAATTTAGGATCAAGTAATCTTTATAATTATTATAATAATTAGATAATTAGTGTAATTTTACAATTTAGATAATTTAGGAATTTAATTTAGTTTATTAATTAAAGAAAAAGAAAGACAAAAGAAAAAGGAATTAATAAGTGGACAAAGGTTTTAAAACCTGAAATTGGGCTGCATTTAACCCCAAACCCGTTCCCAAACCTAGGCCCAAACCACGCCACCCGGTCCAGGTTCCCCCACCCCCAAACGACCCCGTTTTGCCCCTGTTTCGTCACAGCCGTTGGATCTTAGTAATCCAACGGTCCGGAACTAATAACCCCCCCAACATATAACTGTCCTAACAAGACTAACCCCCCCTATTCAACCCTCACTCAGTCTCTCCCCTCTCTCGTTAGAACCAAACCCTAGCCGCCCCCGTTACCACGCCGCCTCCGCCACAAATCACCCATCGGAAATCGCCTCACGGCGGTTCCGGTGCCCCAGACCTCCCCAAATTTCTACCAGTTAACCCTTGTCCCTTCCTCTTTCCAAATCCACAAGCCCTTTCCCCAAAATCCTCACCCAAGTCCTCCGATTTTAGATCTAAGAGTCGGACCCCAAAACCTTAGTTCATCCAAATCATCCCAAAATCACACCCCACACTCCTCACACCCTGTTGAACCCTAAACTACAATTAACTTCCCAAAAAACCTTGCCCTTTTCTTCAAATTTTAAATCTAGTATCCTATGAACCCTAACCTTTTGGTTTCCAGTTGGTGCTTTAAGAGGTGAACCACAAACTTTCATTAGCCGATTGTTCCTTGTTAAGGACAGTTGATTAATGTTAGTTAAGGTTCATTTCGTTTTGTTGAGGAAAGTGGTCGGATGTTTTGTTGGATCCAGATTGCATAGGTAATTTTCTTTTGCTTTAATTCTATTTGTTTTTCTCTGTTCTTTTCCTCTTTTTTTTTTTTGGTTTGCTCATCATGATTTTAATTCTGTTTAGCCGCATTTTAGGTTTTGTGTGTCGTTTGTTTTGCTTTTGTATTTAGGGTTTCAGATTAGTCAATATCATGTTAGGATTTCATCACAAGCCTAATGTCGATTTTAGTTTAATGCATGAACTAATTCTATTTTGCTTTATTTTAGTACTCCGTTTAAGTTAGTCTTTGTTTTATTTTCAAAGTTCCAATAGTAATTTCTGACTTCAGTTTATGTTAGGAGAATTTAGGTCTAGCTAAAGGTTCAATTACATTTCTGTTGGTTATTTGAACATGTTTAGTTAATAATTATGTTTTAAAGTGCATCGATTTATCCATTCTAGTTCCCAGAATTGTTTCAGTATTTATGGTTTATTATCTGGCTTAGTTCATGATTAGTTTAGAGCTCATTATGAATTGGCTTCATTTGTTTAGATGTTTAGGTTCATTTGCCACTTTTCAGATGTTCAACTTTCAGCTTGGAATGTTTTGTTTGTTTTCAATCCGTTTGTCAAATATTAGTTTGTTTGCTTCCTGTTTACCTAGGGTTGTAAATGTTTAGAACTCTTAGGGTATTAATTGAATAGATGAAACTTAGAGGGTTAATTTGGGAATAGGAAATCAGATTTTTAGAAGGGAAACTTCTAGAATCTGGGGCAGCTGGCCCAATTTTGGCCAGCAAAAATGCTGGAGCCAATCAAAGGCTGCCAGCTGTCCCAATTCTGTTAGGAAAGATGCCTTGTGAGGGAATAATTCCCATTCTGTTTTCAGCAACACATGGCACCCCTAAAAGGCTATATATAGACCTTTCTTTCACTAAAAAGGGCAGAGATCAATACCCTGAAAATACCCAAAATGTTTTCTGCATCTATCATAAAGTTGGCTCGAATTACTTTCTGAGTTTTCTTCTTTAGAACTTAAAGGTTATTTTTATGAAAATTGCTGGTTTTCCAAGCTGAAAATAGTTGATCATTGAAGCTGTTTGGTTTTGATTTTCACTGTTGTTCTTTGCTGATGCACCTGTCATCTCTTTGCTGCCTTAAGTTGATTTTCAAAGCTCTTTGGTTTAATTTTGCTGTAACAGGTATGTACTGCTGAACATCTTATGGTTTATTTGAGTCGTATACATGAAGCTTTTGGATCGTTTGCTGCTGTCACTCCTAGATGTTACATGAGCATGTGGATTGATTTATAAATTTTGAGTTTATTTTGTTCTGTTTCCTTTCCTTCTATGTTTTCTTTCAGCATATTAGAAATTTAGCTTAAAATGTATGTACTAGATACCCCATTGGTGTGTGAACTCATTCCGTGAAGATCTTTTGAGGTGTAACTTGATTGCATGATTTCTTTCCAAGTATGAACTGTATCATGATGTGCTGGGAAGTTATTTGTGTATCTGAGTTTCATTTTAGGGATCTGGTTTGAAGCTTTTGTTTATTATGATGTTCTGTTGGTCCTAAGAATAGAGTCTGCCTATCTTATTTAGTTATGATAGTGATGAATCATTAATGCTCTAACAGTTAATAGATTCTAATTTATTTTCTAGCTATGTGATTACGGCGTGGATACTGATGTATGGAATGACTATTTGAAATTAGAATCACTGTTTATCATATATGTAAGTATGGGGTTAGGTTGAACAAGTAGTGACAATTATATGACCTCTAAGATCTGAAGTTAGAAGGTGCATTTCTGTGCCCTGGTGTATACAAGCGCGATGGTTCTGTATTAGTTATTCCAAATGCCTTGAAACAAATTGGTCAGGCGGTTTCTTTATCTGGTTTGAGTACTGCAAATGCTAGGTGATAAATGTCTATATTCATTAAGTAATCATTGCCTATTCAGTGATAAATGCTTTCGCTCATGTTCTCTTTCTCTTTATAAAAGATTGTTAAATAGGCAGTTTGTGTCCCTTTACATAGTTGTTAAATCAGTATACCCATTCGTTGCTTGAGCCATTGAGCTTTTGAGGTGCGATTGGAATCTACGCAGTATCAACAATTATCACAATTCCAATAGTTAAGCCATACACAGCTTGCCACGACCTCGCAATAACCTCGAACGTAGGAGATGAACAACCTTGAACATCGCAGTTTGCTTTAGGCACGTAATTAAAAACATCACCAATACGGGTATGGTTCCCATGGCGTGGTCGTAATACTTAATCTCAAATTAGTTCTAAATATGAATATCCGAAGTTCATTTAGTTGAATACTTTTCCTTTAATAAAACCGGGGCGTGCCATTCATACAATTGAATCATATAATCTATGGCCCTCATATTAATTATCTTAACTAATATAGAAAAATACCTTGAACTCTCGTAGTTTGCTCTAGGCGCGTTTAATTAAATAAATTATCATAGCTACGGGTACGATTCCCGTGACGTAGTTGTGATGCCTAATTTTTAAATCCGGGAGTACATTTATGTGACTCGGCCATAATTTAATCTTGTTAATAAAATAAACATGTTGTAGATTGTGGGTACGGTTCCCGTGACACGATTCGCAATGTGTAATTAACTTAATTAGTTATATGACAAGTGGATTATTAAAAGCGATTTCTAAAAAGATTAAAAATGCACATAGGTTTCAAAGATGTTTTAAAATCAAATAAATAGGCCAATATTAACAGTTGAGCGATCGTGCTAAAACCACGGAACCCGGGAATGCCTAACACCTTCTCCCGGGTTAACAGAATTCCTTACCCGGATTTAGGGGTGGCGTCGGTTCGGTCGGTTATTATAAAATTACGGTTCGGTTTATCGGTTTTCGGTTTTGTAATATTAATAACCAAATCAAACCAAAGTATTTATGGTTCGGTGCGGTTTTTTCAAAGTTCGGTTCGGTTATTTCCGGTTTATTTTTTCGGTTTTAAACGGTTCAAGAAAATTAGAAATTAGAAAAGTTTCTAGTTCAGTATTCACATTATGAACCAGAACGGCGACCATATGAAAATTTTGAGTCTGTGCGACCATATATGGTCTGTGCATTAATATAAATAGATACACGACTATGTATGCATTAATATAAAAAGTTTCCAGAGTCTGTGCATATCCTTCTTAATCCTTCTTTAGAACTGGTCGCACCATATGAAAATTTTAATAGATATGTTTCTCAGATTCATCATTAAGAGTCTGTGCATTAATATAAATAGATACATGACTATGTATGGCATATAAGAGTCTGTGCATATATATTCTATTGATATACCCCTAATTTAATCTTTGTCAATTCCAGTTCTTCGCACTTGTCCTGTCTCAAGACATTAGTATGTATCATACCTGATTTCTATTGATTTCATATTTACCGATAAGAATAGAGAACAAGCTAAGCAAAAGAATTAACACAGGAGTTCGGTTTTACGGTTTAACCGAAAACCGAAATACAAAAACCGTAAACCGCACCGAAAAACCGAAAATTAATAATTTTAAAACCGTGCACCGACCGAAAAATCGATTAAACCGAAACCGAAAAACCAAAATTTACTGTTCGGCCGGTTTTTTCGGTTCGGTCGGTATTATGCCCACCCCTACCGGATTTATGTGTTTCGCGGACTGTAAAACAGAGTCAACCTTTCCTCGATTCGGGATTTAAAACCGGTGACTTGGGACACCATAAATTATCCCAAGTGGCGACTCTGAATTTTAAATAAAATAATCCTGTTTCGATTGTCACTTAAATTGGAAAAAGATCCCTGATACCCCTTTTCGGGGTAGAAAAAGAAGGTGTGACAAGGCGCGTTCAGCTCGGATCGCCTGTGGTTATGACCCAGCTACTCCGGGGACTGGCGACGGCGAGGAGGTAGAGGAATTGGACGGGCTCGAGAAGGACGCTTAGTATGAAGATGAATATCCTCAAGGCGACGGTGGAGATGGCGTTGCTGGGCCGGGTGGTGAATAGATTTTCTTTTGTAATTTTGTGCACATTTTTTGGGCGTCTGCTTAGCCCTTGTAAAGGATATGTTTTTTGTGAAGTATGAAATATTATTTTGCTTTTTTGTCTTTAAATATTCTTTGTTTGGTCGTGTGCTTCTATCGTTTGGTCGCCTTAATCGTAATAATTTTGAATTTGGCCATGGCCGAGGTGGGTGAGTGTTAATTCGAATGAGGTCAAATGTGAATTAATTTGAACGATGTCGAATGTAAGTTAATTCGAGCGAGGTTGAATATGAGTTAATTCGAGCGAGGTCGAATATCATTTTAATTAATTCGAACGAGGTCGAATGTGAGTTAATTCGAATGAGGTCGAATGTCACTTTAATAAATTCGAACGAGGTTGAATATGAGTTAATTCGAACGAGTTCGAATGTCACTTTAATTAATTCGAACGAGGTCGAATGTAAGTTAATTTGAACGAGGTCGAATGTCACTTTAATTAATTCGAACGAGGTCGAATGTCACTTTAATTAATTCAAACGTGGTCGAATGTGAGTTAATTCGAACGAGGTCGAATGTCACTTTAATTAATTCGAACGAGTTCGAATGTGATGCGGCGTTGTTTCAGCGAAAACGTGGGCGAACTTCATGTACGTGTGCTTCGTTTATATAAATTTGGAGAAATTTACATGTTTTCCAGGCCGGCATTCCAGTCCCAGTCTAGTTTTCCGGGCTGGCATTCCAGTCCTAGTCTATCTAGTCCCTTCATTGGTCGACTTGGAGAAGTATTGAGAGGTTGAGCAATGAACTGATCAGCCTGCGCCTTCATCTATTCGTACTTTAACTTGAAATGTCCTCCTTGTCGCCTCATTAAAAACCTTCCCGAGAAAACTCTATTGGGACAAAACTTAGATGAGGGAAAAAGAGTACGGCTCGGAGAACATTTTTCCTTAGAAGTTAAAGTACTTGAGGTGGGCGATGTTCCAGTTGTTTGGTAGTAGTTTTCGTTCCATTGTTTCCAGTTGGAATGACCATTTGTTTGTTGTTGCCGTGATTTTGTATGGGCCGTCCCAATTCATTCCCAGTTTGCCTTCCCGAGGGTCCTTGCTTGCCTGTGTTTTGGCCTTGAGTACGTAGTCCCCGACTTTGAGTGGTCTGACTTTAGCTTTTTTGTTGTAGTAGCGTTCTGCCTGTTGTTTTTGTGTGATCATTCTTATGTAATCCATATCTCTTCGTTCTTCGGCTTCGTCGAGGTCCTGCCTTCTGCTTTCGTCGTTTCTTGACCCGCTCTCCTGGGAGTATCTTATACTTAGTTCTCCGATCTCGACTGGTATTACTGCATCAGTCCCATAGACTAATGAGTAGGGTGTCTCTCTTGTGCTTGTTTTTTGGCGTTGTGCAGTATGCCCATAACACTTCCAATAGTAGTTCCGGCCATAGTCCCTTGGCATTCTCGAGTTTTTTCTTCATGATGTTTAGTATTGATTTGCTGGAGGATTCCGCTTGTCCATTGCCTGCGGGATGGTACGGAGTGGAGAGTATTATTTTGATATGCCATTTCTCGAAGAACTCGGTGATCTTTTTCCCGGTGAATTGGGGTCCGTTGTCACAACTGATTTCTTTGGGGAGGCCGAAGTGGTACACAATATTCTTCCATATGAAGGCGAATGCTCCTACTTCTACCCACTTAGAGAAATAGTCAGTCAAAACCAAAAGAAAACGCACGTTACTTCGCCCTACTAGGAGGGGGCCGACGATGTCCATCCTCCACTTGATGACAGGCCATGGTGAAGTGACTGAGTGAAGGTGCTCGCCCGCTTGGTGGATCGTAGGGGCGTATATTTGGCCTTGCTCGCATTTTCTCACGAAGTCAGCGGCCTCTTTTTTCATGGTGGGCCAATAATAGCCTGCTCGTATGAGACATCTGACCAGAGCCCGATCGCCGGAATGTGCTCCGCAGTGGCCTTCATGGACTTCTTCTAGAACGCGCCGTGTCTGATTGGAGCCCAAGCATTTTGCTAGGGGGCCATCGTCGTACGTCCTTTTGTAAAGGTCGTTGTCAATGATGCTATACATGGCCGCTTGCATTCAAAGCTTCTTAGCTTCTTTTTTATCATCAGGGAGCATGCCGTCCTGCAAGTATACAACAATACGGTTTCGCCAGTCCCAAGTTAGGTTTATAGTCCTTACCTTGGTTTGGTCGATTAATGAGTGGAGGAGGGTGACCACGTTTCTGTCTCCGGTTATGCTTTTAGTGGCTGCCGGTAGTTTAGCGAGATCGTCTGTTTCGATGTTTTGTGCTCGAGGGATCTGGTCGAGCTGGCATTCATCGAATTCAGGCAGCAGCTTGCTGATCTCGGCCTGATGCTTCTATAACCTTTGCTCTTTGATTTGGAAAGTCCCTGTGACTTGGTTGACTACGAGCTAAGAGGCGCCATCGGTGTACAAAATCCATAGATATTCTACTTAAGGAGAGGTGATGGTAGCTTCTCTTTTGACTTCAGGCATTATTTTGCGCTGAAGTCAACGACAAAGTCGACAAGTACTTGTGACTTTATCGCCATTCGCGGTTGATATGTGATATCATGTTCGCTTAACTCTATGGCCCACTTGGCTAGACTGCCCGGCAGTTCGGGCTTATGTAAAATACTTCTTAAGGGAAAAGTCGTGACTATCGAGATGGGGTGGCATTGAAAGTAGGGCCTAAGCTTCCGTGAAGCTACGACCAGGGCCAGGGCCAATTTTTCGAGGTGGGGGTACCTCGTCTCGGCGTCGACTAAAGTTTTGCTAATGTAATAGATGGGAGATTGCGTACTTTTATTTTCTCGGACCAGGACTGCACTCACCGCCACTTCGGATACTGCCAGGTAAACGAGAAGGCGTTCTCCAGGTTCTGCTTTGGAGAGCAGTGGGGGCGATGACATGTGGGCCTTTAACTCCTTTAGGTCTTCTACGCATTCGAAAGTCCATTGGAGGCCGTTGTCTTTCTTGAGTACGCCAAAGAACTTGTGGCACCTGTCAGAAGACCGTGAGATGAATCTCGACAGGGAGGCTATACGGCCGGTCAACCTTTGAACCTGTTTTTTGTTAGTTAAGTTCTCTGGTATCCCCTCTATAGCTTTGATTTGGTCGGGGTTGAGCTCGATGCCTCGTTGTGATACTAGGAAGCCCAAGAATTTCCCCGAGGTCACGCCGAATGCGCACTTTTTAGGATTCAATTTCATTCCGTATCGCCTAAGTATGTCAAAAGCTTCCTTTAGGTGATCGATGTGATCCTCTTTCCTTTTGGACTTGACCAACATATCGTCTATGTAGACCTCCATGGTTTTGCCGAGTTGATCTTTGAACATCCTTGTCACCAACCTTTGATATGTCGCCCCCGTATTTTTCAGTTTGAAAGGCATCACCCTGTAGCAATAGGTTCCTTGGTGGATGATGAAGGTGGTCTTCTCCTGGTCTTCCTCCTCCATGAGGATTTTGTTATAGCCCGGGTACGCGTCTAGGAAGCTTAGCAGCTCGTGGCCGGCCGTTGCGTCAATGAGCTAGTCGATGTGAGGAAGCGGAAATGAGTCTTTTGGGCAGGCTTTGTTTAGATCTGTGAAGTACACGCACATCCACCATTTTTTCGTTCTTCTTTTTCACCATGACCACGTTGGCGACCCATTGGGGGTATTTTGACTCCCTGATGGAGCCGTTTTCCAACAACTTTTCAACCTCTTTGCGGACTGCGTCGTTTATTACAGATTGAACTTCCACCTAATTTGTCTTACCCGGGGGGGGGGGGGGGTAAAATGGATCGACGTTCAGCTTGTGTGTCGCTATCTCCTTTGGGATACCTGGCATCTCTGCATGGGAAAAGGCAAACAAGTCTGCGTTACTAGTTAAGAATTGACGGAATTTACCTAATTCCTGAAGCTTGTGGCCGATGTAGGCTTTTTTGTTGTGGTCATTATCATCAAGTTGGACGTCATTCCGAGTTGTCTAAGTATTTCTCGACGCGTTTCGGAGTTGGATGAAATGAGTTTGAATCTTAGAAGTTGATTATTAAGGTTTTGAGGCGCGCTTCTTGATTTCGGTGTTATTTTATACGTTCCGAGGCTTCGAGTAAGTCCGCAATATGTTTATGCACTTGTTGGCGCATTTGGACGGGGTCTCGAGTGGCTCGAGTGTGTTTCGGACCACCCGAAGCGTGTTTGAACTTGGCTGAAAACTGTTGGTGTGCTAGTGTGCTTCGCGATTGCGAAGATAGTCCCGCGATCGCGAAGAAGGGATTTTGGAGGAGCAGCTAATTTCTCTTCGCGTATGCGAAGACGGGATTTTGGAGGGGCAGTTGATTTCCCTTCGCGTACGCAAATAAGGGTCCGCGAACGCGAAGGAGGACCTAGTAGTGCTTCGCGAACGTGGAGGCCCAACCGTGATCGCAAAGAAGAAAAATGGCGAAGCTGGGCAGGAAGGCTTTGGCCTTCGCAAACTCGACCTTGGGATCGCGAACGCGGAAGGCTGGGAAGTGATTCATCTCTAATGCTTGGGGTGGACATCGATCGGTTCGGTTCGATTGTGAATAGTATCGGTTCGGCATATCGGCTATCGATTTATAAATATGCTAAACCGATAACCGAACCAATAAGATATCGGTTATCGTGTATTGGTTAGTCGGTTAAATCGATAAGAATCAAAACGTCCAAAACTTTCATATTTTTAAAGAGTTCTTTATCAACCGCCATCTATTTTAGAGATCCCTACGGAAATCTTTTTCAAATACAAAAATTCTTTATCATAAAAATTGTGATCATATTATTAAGAGAAAGGAACTGAATTTTTGTTCTTAAGAAAGAATTAAACTTTGAAATTTAGAAATGAAAATTTTCTTTGCATTTAAAAATCCCAGTAAATGATCTCAATTTTCAAAATTATAAGTTAATAGGAGTAAGGAATAAGGCATTCAACAATCTAATCTTTATTTCACTACGGATGAACATAATTCATAGAAAAATAATAAAATTCTAATCTTGTAAATGCTAAAGGATAAGTGCAAAAAAGAAACAAATAGAAAAAACTAAAAGTCTATATAATTAATTCTTTAAAGTTTAAAACTAAAAATCTTAGAGCTAAGATGAGAAATTCAAAAAAGGTTAAAACTTACTCGGAGGATTAAGGTTTGAAGTTGAAGAATAACTGCTGGAGAATTGAGAGAATGAGAGAATGAAGCTGTAAGGTGGCTTTATATATTTAGCGGGTAAAATTATAATTTTGATAAAGCTTATTGGGTTATCGGTTAAATCGTTAATAAAATTGGGCAAAACGAGACCCCAACCGATAACTCAATAGTCAAATAATATTAAATTATTACCGAGCTATTTATCCAATAATCCGATATCAATAACCTAATAGCATTTTATCGGTTCGGACTATCGGTTATACCCGATATGAAGTAGATTTTGGGCAGTGGTAGAATTTGGCCTTCGCGATCGCGAGGTATTTTTCGCGAACGCGAAGAAGGAATCAATGGGCAGACTTGAATTTATTATGGGACTTAGTCCCTTTTCTCTCATTTTTCACTTGGTCTTGGATGAATTTTGAGAGCATTTTGTGGAGGATTTTTATCAACATCACGAGGTAAGTGTTCCCTATCATATTCTTGATTTAAAATACACGATTATGGGTAGATTTAATACACAATTAGGGGGAAATTTGTGGGATTTTTGTTGGAACCTAGGGTTGGTAAAAATGGGATTTGACCACGAAGTTGATTATGGAATTTGGGAATAAATTACATATTTGAGTTAGTGAGGTCATGGGTAACATTTATCTTCAGAAATTTTCAGAATCCGGGCACGTGGGCCTGGGGTGATTTTTATGGACTTTCTGGATTTGGTTGAAAAATTAGTTTAATAGTTAAATTATGAACTTTTGAGCATATGTTGATTATTTTACATGACTTTTGATTAGTTTCTGGTTGATCGACATCGTTTGAGGAGTTCTAGTGAGGTTGAAGAGCCGGATTGAGGACTTGGAAACGAGGTAAGTCTCTTGCCTAACCTTGTAAGATGGAATTTATCCCCTTGGGTGTGTTAATTTTTGTGTGCTACTTCTTGTCGAGAGCTACGTACGCACGAGGTGACGAGAGTCTGTACGTAGCTATATTCATGTTATGTCCAGGTAGACTTAGATTCACATCATGCCTTAATTGTGCTGTTTATATTTATCCCGTGTATTAATTTTCTTAATTATGACTGATATTGAAGATTAAAATAAAAATAATGATTTAGCCTCTTACTTCAGAAAATTGGAAAATATTTGATGAACTATGGATCTAAGTCCTCTCGACTCGCATGTACTTCCGCGAGCGAGTAATTTCTCTACTCTTATGGAATCGGGCCGTTCACCTCGGCAGTGTTGTAAATTACTCTTATAGGATCGAGGCATTCGCCTCGCGGTATGGTAATACTATTCTTATGGAATCGGGTCGTTCGCCTCGGCAATACTGAGTATCACTATTCCTATAGGATCGGGCCGTTGGCCTCGGCATATTCGTGCTTAATACTTGAGATTGGAATTGGTTATGATAACAGTTGAGTTAGAGCCTTCGAGACCGGTTATGACATTTTAGTGATTTGATATAGGTCCATGCTGGAGATTTATTATTGATGTTTTATCTGTTTTGTTGTTACTTGTTGTACATCCTCCATGTCTACTTTATGTATTTTTATTATTATTTGACCACTAGTGTCAAGTCACCCCTCGTCACTACTTCTTCGAGGTTAGACTAGATAGTTACTGGGTACGCGTTGTTTTACATACTCATACTACACTTCTACACTGAATGTGCAGGTACTAAGACAGGTACTTCCAGTGGTCACACGGGCACGCAGCCGCACTTCCACGAAGACTTAGTGGTGGGCTGCCTGCCTTGCCTCGATCTGCTGGATCGGAGTTTCCCTATACCTTGTTTACTGTCTCTGTCTATTATACTTTAGACAGTAGTTGTATTAGTTTTGTATACTCTCTAGATTGTTCATGTACTTGTGGCACCGGATTTTGGGGGCTTCTAGCGTTTATGTACTGTTGTACTTATTATTACTATCGTCATGGTTTATGTATTACTCACACTTGATATTTTGAGAAAGAAACTTTTACGGTTGCATGAGGTCTTACTTATTTCGGTATTTTAAAGGAAACTTCTGTGTTTAAAGTTAAGATGGGATAATTAAATTGGAGGTTTACGTGTGGGCTTGTCTAAGGGCGGCATTAGGTGCCATCGCGACTTAATAAAGGTTTTGGGTCGTGACATAATTTATTGGACACTTGAACTTCTACTTTGAGAGGGATCTTGACATGGATTCCGTGAACTCTTTTTTTATTAATCCTAAGTTTGCCTTTGGCTACCTTAGATATGGATTCATGTAGACCTCGTAGCTTTTGTTAATCCTTAATTTGCCATCCTTTGAATAACTAAAATATTTCAATAAAAGTCTCGTGATATCACCTCTTTTAAACCTTTTCAACTATTACTTTAATCAATGAAAAAGAGATAATTATTTTAATAATTTTCACTATTACTAATATTACATATTACTAGTAACTTAAAGCTTTGTGTGAATATCATCATATAGAATGGGACGGAGGATCTCTCAGTTGCTATTTGCTACACTAAAAAGGACAGGAAATGAATTTCATCTTTCGCGTTTTAGCTGAAAGATGTTACACTTTAAGTTTTAATAATGACATATTTAGTAATAGTAATACTCATCTCATTCCAATATTAGCAGGAAAATAGATTAATGGAAGGGAAAGAAGAGATAAATGCGAAAGAAAAAAATATGCAAGTAATCTGTCCATATTCAAGAGATCAAGACAAGAGGAAGAGGTAATTGAAGTACAAATATCCGAGATCGTAGGAAAATCAAAGAAGCGCAATTTATTATATGAATCCAATCCACATCTATTAACTGGATTCAAAGGCATCCTTTGGGTCAATCTCTTAGAAAATTACTTGCGTCAATCAAAGAATTTCTCAATCTCGCTCACAATGAATGAAGATCTTGGTGACTGAAATAACTCAAGACATCAATCACTGCATATATGAAGAACTCGAAGAAGAAGAAGAGAACGGTGTGCAACTTCACATACAAACTTTCAACATCTTTCTAGTTCTTAGTTAAAACATTGTTGAGTTTACTAGTGTCACAAAAGATAGAAAGAAAAATAGAAAACAACCCAAGAGATTGTGTCAAAAGCTTGAAAAACATTCAAATGTACACCGTTGGTGGTAAATGATTGAAAACCACGACCATTGTAACAAATCATCTTTGAAAGTCTAAGAGAATCCTTGTGGCTCAAGGAAGCTGGATGTAGGTACCACACCAATACGCGAACCAGTATAAAACTCCGTCTCTCATTTATTCTGTCTTTGTTATTCTGCTCTAACCCAGTGTCCGTGGGAAAAAGAGTCAACTAATATCATAGTTGGTCAATTAATTTTTTAAGTTAGCACAATTCTAACCCTCCCCTCTTGTGTTTCAAAAGAAAGCAGCAATCTACCATACGATTTACCATAGGAGCATTCCCAAGTATGGCCTACAAATGAACAAAGGTTATATGGTAATCGATACTTGGACTGCCACAAAATCATTAGTTTAGTGCATTTGAAAATTTAACAAAATATCCCGGATGAATAGTTATTGTTACTTTAACAAGCCTTATAGCCCGTGTGGATAGGCTTATTTTAAGTGACTTTTAAGCATAAACCATAAATTAGAAATTCTAGCTTTTAGCTTTTGGCTTTTTTCTTAAAAACAAGTACTTAAAGGCACTTTTTTGCTTTATCCAAACTCTACAAAATGGCTTAAAAGCACTTAAAATAAGTCAATCTAAACATGCTCTTAGTCATATCCACCTAAAGAGTCAAGGGCCTATCGGAAACATCTCTACCTTCTCAAGATAGGGGCAAGATCTGCATTACATATTACCCTTCTCAGGCCACAAATGGGGATTACACTGGATTTGTTGTTGTTATCCACCTAAACATGAACAAAAATGCTTCTGCAGAACTTCTGTAAACAGAAAATTCCATTGTTTGTAAAATTAACCAAACATAATCTTTAGAAGCTTGTATTGAATTAGAGCAAGAGTCACTTGGATTTCCAGAATAACTAGTCCATTGAAGGCACCATACTGTACTGACATGTCATACTTTAAACTAGTGAGTATAGTATAAAGCATTTCCTCCCACTTTACATCCAAACTTCTGAAGAACTCGGTCAAGTCGAGGATTCCACAAAGGCAAAAGGGCAGATAGTATTACGAACCATCCATAGCAATGTCGCCACTATTTGGATTTTGGTTTGAATTCAAATGGCTCCCTGAGGCATTCCGCTGATTATGAGCAGCTCCAAAGGTGAATTCCTGTGGAGGAATGTTAAAGACAGGACGAGCAAAAATTGATGTAGCGCCAGAATTGTTGAAGGCTGGAACTTGAACTGAATCACTCGGCTTTGGGTAGTTAAAGCTGAAGGTTGGCACAGGAGAAGAGAAGACTGGCACGGCAGAGGCAAGCGGGTTCTCCAGCGAACCGAAGATCTTCTGCTCATACTCCTGTAGTTGTTGGTGAACCCCTGTATTACAAAAGGAAGAAAAAAGTTTACATTGACATTTAGAGCTCTGACATAACCTTTTTAATCTTAAATCAATTTAAAATAGCAGACAACCAAGTAATCTAATTGGATATGGGCGATCGGCAGTCCCAGAAACAAAATTTAACAGAAATTTCAACGACAAAGGAAGAACGGGTATTGACAGAGCTTGCAGTTCATGCACACTAAGTGTATTTGCCCTAAGCTTCTTCAAAAGCTACTGTGTAACTCAGCTTGCACTTAGAATGACCAGGCTCTATTTGGTCATAGTTAATAAATCCAGTGAGGAGCACTTTCACAGGCAGAATTCCAATTCAATTTAAAAGTAGCATTATCTCGCCCACCCCAACTTCCCCCTCCCCCACAAAAGAGGGGAAAAAAACGTATAAGTGGCATATGAAAACCTAGGACATTACCTTTAAACTAGATATATGCGAGCATTTCTAAGTAGAATAACTAGCTGGGTATCATAACTTTTCATATTAATAAAGGTAAAACAGAAAAATGCTTATAAGGGTATATTTAGACCTTGATTAAGTTCGACAGAAGGTCTCCGCTCTTTCACCCACTGATAGCTCTGCGCAAGTTTCCATCCTCGACTTTTCATCAGGTAAGCAATTACAATGGCAGGTGACCTGTCAAAAAAGCTTAACTTTAAGTTCTAATAATAACTACTGTAAATCAAAATGGTGGTCTGCACAAGAACAATCAATTGAAAATACTTTTGGAATAGTTTACTACATTTCTCATTCTCAATCAAGATATCTACGTTACAGCATCAGAATAATAAGACTACTAAGCAGAAGCTGAAACAAAATACAAGCTTTGACCTATACACCTTTATTTCACGGAAACCCGAGGGGAAAACAAAGAGAAAAGAGGAAAGGATGCAGCACAAAACCAAAATGAAAAAAACAGTAAACCACGAAATATTTATGCATGCAATATTAGACAAATCAAACTCCTTACTTGCTTTTCCCTGACATACAATGTACAAGAACACGAGCCCTATCCTTTTCACATTGTTCTGCAGAAGAAAAATACCATCAGCATCAGTTTAGCCAGCAGAATGTATCCCACAAAGCATACAAAGATTGCTCTAAAACAAAGTTGAAACTATAGCAGTCGAATTGCATGATATCTTATTTAGTACTAATATTTTCTACTCAACAGTTGTAGATTGTAGAGAAAGTTCAAGATAATATCTTCAAGTTATGCATATCCAACATATAACCAAAACATTTAAAAAAGGAAAAGCAGAGTGCAAACTTCTCTTGCAACTTTACTCGAGAAGTACAAAACAAGGACCTCTTGGAGACAAATCTATACACAAGAAGGCAGTAGACAGGTCAACATTCAACTGGAAAAAGCTACCACCTTAGATGCGTGAAAGAATGAAGTATTGGATTCTGTGAAGAGCTTGCAGCTGAAGTCGCGGTAGTTAAATCCACAAGAGAAGTTTAACAGATTAGATTTGTCCTTCGCAGAGAGGAATCAAGGACAGATAGAGGGTAGAAGTAAAGCACATAAAATAAAGCTCTCTATAAGCATGTCAACTAGGAGGAAAGATGCCTAGTCATATTGAAAGCAAGAAGCTAAAGCTTCAACATTTGAAACTAGGTGATTATCAGGAAAAGGAACAAGGGAAATAATGGAGCATATAGTAACTGAATAGGTTGATAAGCAATTAACTTGCAGGAGAGCAACTCCAATCAAAGAGTTATTTAAACTCATCTACAGATAAAAAAGCTGAAACATCATGGTTGAAGAGTTGTCTCGGTTAAAAAATCATCATGTGATCCTATGGTGAAGAATAGTTATTTTTTTATGAAGTAACAGTTTATTGGTGAAATGGGAAAAATCCCCCATACAAGTTGTATACAACAAAATAGAAATCTTAGAAAAAAATATTATTGTGTAAGTATCAATTAAACTCGAGATTTTCTTCCTCCGCCACGTTTGGCCAATATAAGTTTTCCAAAAAGACTATCTTCCTTGTTATGAATAAAACTAAGATTAAACCAAGTTTGCTTTCACAATCGCCACATACTTCTAATTATTATCAATTTTATCTTCTTTTTTAATAAGTTCTTTTTTTCCTTTTAAATTTTTGCCTATTTTTTCTCTTTATTATTACATTCCAAATTTTCTCAATAATTTTTTTTTTATCCCATGCTATTTTCAAACTTCAAATATTTTTAAATTTTTCAAATTTTTAGTTTGAATAAGATTAGCCTCTTTTTATATTACAGTTAGTATATAACGCGTGTTATATTAGGAATATAGCTATGACATAATATAGAGGTTTCATTGATAGGTATTAAAGAGTTTTTATTTATGGTTTTTGGGTTTTGAATTCTACAGAGCTCTTTTGATAAGCAACATTTGTACATTTAACGAAAATAGCCAGCATTAATTATGTGCTAGGTAAGAACTTTCCTTCAGGAGAAAAAGTCATTCAACCACCAAATACTTGTTAGGAAACTTAAAAAAGAGAATCTCAAAGATACTTCCAGAACTCTTTGAAAAGATGTTCAAAAGCCATTGTGTAGGGTGGTAGTAACTTTACATCTTTTCTATTGTTCCAAATTCTATAGTTTCTTGATATCCAACAAAACTAGTATTTAAAAAAGAAACAATCTGCAATACTATGTCAGAAAAAAACTCTCAAACCTGAAAGGTCAAAATACTGTCAAAAGAACCTTAGATGTATTTATATTACCAATTCTCAAAAAGTAAGCATAGATGTATTAAGTTCACAAATTGACAGTCACCTAAGAATTGGATGGCATTGTCAAACTGCAAACGTTCGTCATCTTGAAGGCAGTGATAAGTAAAGGAATTTTTATATAGATTTTGACAAGCAGGTACAGTCTGCACAAGGAAAAAGTAAACGTGAATGAGAACTTGGTTCCATAATATTAACAATAGAGGATCTATAGCGCATGCAAAGTTGTCTCATACATAACTTCTGAAGCACTAGAAAGAAAAAGGATCAGTTACTAGACACCATGCAAAGAAAACTGATAAAGAAAAGTAGATATTGAAAGAAAGCATATATTCTAGATTTGAAGAAGTGATACCAGTACCAGTAACCTTTGCCAAAATCAAATGTGTTGTACTCGTAAAGTCTAATCAGTGGTTAAGAAGAAAATGAAACTTTGTGAAAGAGCAACTTAGACATGGTTACTTCATCCCTCCCTCCCCCCACCCAACAGAATCTGTGCAATGATCTCCTCTTACAAATTGACGAGAAGATACAGAAAAGTTATTTCCTTTATTATCTTTTCTGAAATCAAGCACAAAAAATTATAAGAGTTACCGATTCAGGGTAAACAGATAGGCCATAAGAAAGGGCTTTGATCCATTGAGCAAATCCAAATTGGTTTACCCGAAGTTGTATTTTGGACTGCTTCTACCTCCCAGGCTCCCAGTCTTTCACAAGTACAACCTCTTATTGTCTTATTATTCTGTCTTTTTCATCTTATACAGTGTCATTTATGCATCTAGATATTTAGACCCCTCGCCCTTCCCTCAGGGGCTAGTTTGAAAGCATGACTTGGACTTGGCACCAGAAAATTTCTCATTAGGTGTTATTAACATAAATGTATCTTCTACTTCTGTCCATAATGTTGCAATATCAAATATGACCTCCCACTTCATAAACTTGAAGACCAACTGCAAATGAAAATTGAAATGGTATTGCAAGAGAAATTTCAGCATGTTTTAGTAAACTGCCTGAGTGCCTGAAATAGTTCAGTTCGCTTCAGATGGTAAAATCTTCTCAAGATTAAACTGCATCAATAAAACAATTGCAGAGAAACAGTCCCGTGTACTTGAAAAGAGCAGGAAAGTGAACAAGCTACATAGAACTGTTTGCCACTGTCTTACCCTCTAAATCGAGTTATTCTCCAGTAAAAGTTTAAAAGACCTAAAGTCCAGCTTAATTGTAAAGATGACAAACAAACCTCATTAGGTTCTTTCTATTATTGTGTGTAATTATTCCACAGCTCATATTTAAAGGATCCAAGAATGTTCCTTTAAATAACTATAAACATAACGACCCCCTGGTGTTATTTCATGATAATCCATCAAGATCCTGATCAATAATGGAAAGGCATAAATAAAAACAAACAGACAACAGTCGGCGAGCACTCAAGCTACATATGAATAAGATTCTCTTCTTTTCTCTTTCCTTCGTCGTAACTAACATCTTATTCAGGATCTCCTGCATAACCTAATGGCAGATATACAATTAAAGGTGCTATGAAAAACGGCAAGCTAACATTTCTATTCTTCTGGACAACAGACTAATTTATTAGACAGTGAAAAAGCGTCCAAGAGAGAAATCAGCCCATATAAAAATCAAGTATAGTTGGGGATCTATAATTATGTCCACAAAACCTCAAGAAGGACCCCAAATCAAATTGACATTCAGCCTAATCCAGCCCCACCCCGTGCTTTGTACTACACTTGCTGCAATTCTTCCCCTCCCTCTAACTACCATAAATTACATTAATTCCATTCTCTTTAGCTCTCTTGTTAGTCCCACTTCTTTCTTCATATGCACGAACTTTCCTGCTCACTCCAAAAATTACTCAAGGCTTCAGATTCTGTAAATAACTTCTACTGTCGTAGGTATGTAATCCATTGAGCTATAATCTTTTGACTTCCTACAAAAAATACATCTCGAAATGATAGCAGCACAGCATGCTTTTCCACCAGTACGGCACACATCACAATTAAAGTTTCTCGCATACATCATCATACATGAACCAGAAAATATCATATCCAAAGTGCAGCATTTGTTTCCTCAAAACTTCCACATCTAATATGGACTCCCACCAAAGTTGGTTTAGTACTTAAAATTGTAGATTTAGAAAGATATTAACTACAAGAGAATGTACTACAGAACTTCACCAGAAAAGAAAATGTATTACAATTACTATTGACCAAAACGGCAAGTAAAGAGCCCAAAAGGAAACCCATGGAGTTCAAAACTAAATACAACAATGTCAACAAACCCTCACTAGGCTTATTAAATAAAAAGAGATAATGTCCATGTTTCTTCTGTCTCAAAAGGGAAAGTCGAATTCCAAATCTTCTGAGATCCAAGCATATGAATTTGACACATCATTAGCTGTTTGAGAGTCATAGTCTCATATTTGCTTCATTCTCTTACTAGACTAGTGGCAAACACGGATGCAAACATTCTAATATGACAACAGAGACATACTGTATAGCTTCTTTTCCTGAGGCAAGCTTGCTTTTAAATTGTAATATGTGCTCGACTAACTAAATAAGTTTGTGGTGAACTCGCACAATTTCAGTATTATTTTCAATGGGTTATGTTAACCTCAATCTCAATCATTGAAGAGTTATGACATAGGTTAGGGACAAAGGCATTTTTGTCCAACTAAGTACCATTAAATACTTTTGATGTACCGGCCCACTTTGTATGTCATGAAAAAATACCAAGAGAAAAACATACTCTGATTAAGAAACCATTACTTACAGATAAGTCACTCAAACTATACTAGAAATCCCATATCAACAAGATGTTTTCTTTCCCTTGAAGTGATTGACCTTGACTAATCTAAATATTGGTGATTGCTATATCAAAAAGAGGTATCATATGTATTCAGCGTCCAAGAAATTTGGGTACACTGTCAACTTACCCTCCGTCCACACAGAGTAAGTCCCTGCCAAGTTGCATGACGGAGCCAGGAGTACAAGAAGATTTTAAAAAATATCACACCTGGGATTTGAACCTATGATCTCTAACGCTATTTTTGAACCCAATTTGTCTAAAAAGGCAGCCCACTGCACTAAACTCCCGCTATGCGCGGGATCCGGGGTATGGCCGGACCACAATAGTCTATTGTACGCGGCCTTACCCTACATTTTTGCAAGAGGCTGTTTGCGCGGCTTGAACCAGAGGTCATGTGGCAACAACTTTACCAATTACGCCAAGGCTCCCCTTCATAACCTTGTCTATTTACTAAAATTTTCTCTCATGTCAAGGGATTCAACAACCTATATATAACCAAAAAAATTAGTCTTGACTCTTGTTGCACAACATAATTTTTCAATGAAGGGGATTCAATTGAAATCCTTTCTCCAAGCTAGCCCCCTCTACTCACTTGCATAGATTTTAGTTCTTCAAAGAGACAATGCAATAGATAACTAGTATATCTCCAAACCCCTCAAACACGAGAACAGAACAAGGTCAAAATCATTGCAACTTTAGCTTCAAAGAATGCAATTTTTCAGCTCTACTTAACACAATTCAATGAACACACCAATAAAGAATAAATAAAGCAGACTAGTAACAAATACTAACATTGAGAATACGAGAAATCCCTTGAGTCTTAAGAAGCTCGGCTCTAGAAGCATTGTCATAGCTGCCCAAGTAAAGAAACTCCGGCAAGATCTCTGAAGGGAAAGCACTCACTTGAATTGAAGAACCCTTATCAGTTACAACTGCCATTCTATGACCACAAATCCCGCAAGGCTCGCCTTCCTCGTATTTGTGATAATGCCCACAAACACCACATGGGTTTTCCCTCTCTCTTTTCCTCATCATAAAATTGCTTTTCGTAAATTACTAACTGTTAGAACTATTAAGAAAACGAGAACGAAACCAGAAGAGGAAAAAACCGAGAAACTTTGCCTAGATTTGATTCCGATTTGTTGTTACTATAAATAAAGGGAAATTATAGAAAGAAGATCTCCAAATCCAGGTGGTATACGGAAAGTTTATCAAAGGAATTTAGGCTAAATTTACCTGTGCTAATAATTTTGGTCGGATTCTTGAGATTTTTGATGGAGTACAAGGTTGTATAACAGTTAGCCTAGGGCAATGGGGATAAAGTCAGTAATACACATTATTTTTGATAATTTAGTCAAATTAGAGTTCTTCCCTTTTCCTATATTTTTCAGTTCTTTATGGAAATTTATTAAGATAACGACAAAAAAAAATAGTACTACCAAATACCAATATTATGAATTATTGCAATTTTTTCTACATGATTATTATTCAGGCTAGCATAAATACAGTAAAATACTTCTGTAATATAATTCAATCGAGGATCCACCTCATATTCTTTTTTTAAAAATCAGACCCTTAGTCTATGATTGAGAAACCTACATAAAATTTAATTTGGATAGAATTAGGGTAGAAAATTAGTAGGTAATCGAACGTATTCCTTTTTTATACCAGTAGCATTTGTATTATTTTTGTATTTTCTTATTCTTAAATTTCTATTACTGCATGTTGTTTCTTTCCTTTCAGTTATCTTATTATTGCTATTGCATGTTGTTGCTGCTTATTTTTCTTCTTTTTTTGAACCGAGGGTCTATCGAGAAAAGTTTTTCTATCTTCACAACGTGGGGTCAAGGTATACGTACACACTACTCTCCTCATATCCCACTTTGTAAGAATATACTAAGGTCGTCTTCTTCTTCTTCTTCTTTTTTTGTTGGATTTTGATTACATAGGAAAGTTAAGTGTCTAGATTTAATCACACGGATATTTGTATAGTAGCTAAGTATATGAAAATTTTCCAATTATCAATATGGATTAACTCCTAGCTTGTTTAACCGCAAAACAGAATAATTAAATTTGTTACGTGGTTTATCAACAAGCGAACTGATTTGATCCAAAAATGATAAAGAAATAAGATAAAAATAGAACTTAGCAATATAAATTGAAGAAGATGACAAGCCTGGCTCCGAGCGCAATATCTTCGAGGATAGGAATAAAAGCAATGACAAAGAGTAAATAAAGTTGTTTAATTGAAAGCGAAGTAAAAATATAGCATATGTTTCTCCAAGAATTTTGTGTGTTACAATGGTTGCTGACCTTGCTGTTTAAGCTATTCCTAGGGAAATAAGATCCCAAGATCAAGCCCCACTTAAATGATAATAAAAGAGTATTTGATAAATATGTAAGGTAGACCATATGAATGCAGGTATTCTTTGTATCGGTTGCTCATTAATGTTAGAGAATATTCTCTCATTGAATGTTATCTGATGGCAAATATTCAATCTGTTCTTGTTGATCATGCCCCCTTCGAGATTTAACCGATGTCAATTGTAATTATTGTTCCCGATACTAGCTATTATTTGACTTACTTTTTATCTGTCTTTGATTCCACATCTCATGCTATCACTCAACCATTTATTATAAACCAATTTTACCCCATGCATAACTTATTCGAAAGGTTTTTGCATGCGAAAGAGCAAAAAGTTCCTAAATATTTGGCCTAGGGGTGTTCATAAAAACTCAAAAAATCGAACCAAACCGAAAACCAAACCAAACTGACCAAAAAAAACGATACTTTTTGGTTTGGTTTGGTTTTGAGTTTGAATTTTAAAAACCCATCAAATTTGGTTTGATTTTGGTTTTAATCAGAAAAAAATCGAACCAAACCGACTATAGGAGTAGCTATTTCAAATTTATTATTTCACCTATATATATGTATATTTTTATATACGGAAAAGGGCCTAAAATGCCCCTCTACTATATGAAATAGGACATCAAAGCCCTCCGTTAAAAGTTGGCCCCTTATCTGCCCTTGCCGTCTAAAAATGAGCTCAAAAATGCCCTTCTCCACTAACGGGAGACATGTAAATCCACGTGGAATTACATTTGCCTATTTAAAAATTCCAATCCTAATTAAAAATGCCACATGGATTTAAAAACACCTCAACCCCTTATTATTTCCCTACTCCCTACCCCCGGGCCCACCCCTAATCTTAACTTAATATAGCCGTTAGGTTAATTCCAATTACCAGACCATTTCCTTCCCCATTTTCATCCCAAAAGCTTCTCCCTCAAAAAAATTGACCTTCATTGATGTCTGATTTTTCCTACTAATTGGTTCACCTTGTCGATTTCGAGTTGGGTTCTAGTTTAGGTTGAATTCTTTTTCATCTTTATCAGTTTGTTTTGGAGATTTCTCTAAGACAATGTCGCAAAGTTCGAGTAGCTTAAATGGGTCGATTAGGAGGTGTCGTTGTGGACTTGCTGCTAATTATTTCATGGCGTGGACTCCTTTAAATGCTGGGAGAAGATTTTTCAAGTGCCCTAAGCATGAGGTATGTAAATTAGTTGATGGGTTCTTTTAATTATTTCGATTTGACTGTAATTTCTTTTTTTTTTTTGGTTTTAGGATGAAAAATGTTCCTATTGGGAATGGCAAGATGAGGAGCTTTCTCCTAGAATTTCAAATCTCATATGCAGTTTAAAGAAGGAAAAGGAAGCTCTAATCCGTGAAAGAAATGTACTCCAAAGGAAAGTTGCCGATCTTGAGAATGTTATGATGCTCGTCGATCATGGAGGAATAGAATCCTTGGAATTGGAAAGAAATGTTCTATTGAAGAAACTGGTTGATTTAGAGTACTCTGCTCTGCGTGATACTAAATTTCGGAAGAAGATGTGGATTTTCTTTTGTGTGATAGTGGAATGTTTTGTTATGTTCTTTGGATTAGGGGGAAATGATATGTAATGTTAGTGTTATTGTGGCTTAATTGTTGTGTTTTATTATGTAATGAAATTTTATGTTTTTGTGCAAGGATTCAATGAAGCCATTCCCATTCATTTGAATGTTTCTGTCTATGATTGAGTTACTTGCTGTGATAATTAGTGCTTGAGAATTGACTACTATAACTGACTTGTATANGCTCCAACTCAATCAAATGTATGAAATAACGACTTTATAATATCAATAATAGCTAAACAAATCAAACCCAATGCCTAAATATAGATTCCCAACCTTTCTTCCAAAAATTCCAAAATCGACCCCGGGCACGCTTGGTCAAAACCCGAGGTTCGGACCAAATTCGTATCCCCCATGCCCCCACGAGCCCGAATATACAATTTGTTTTCAAATTCGACCCCCAAACGAGGTCTAAATCAAAGAAGATTGAAAAGCCCTAACTCTACCCATTTTCCCCCCAATTTCAACCCTAGATTACATGATTTGAGCCTAAGAATTTGATAAATGATGAAGGAAAATGAAGGAAACAAGTTAAATAATACTTACCCAAGAATATTTGGTGAAGAAGAGCTCTAGAAATCGCCTATGGGCTGTGGAGAAGATGAGTTCGTTGTTTTTGGGTGAAAAATCCCGTCACTGTTCTATTTTGGGTATTTAAAATCAATGGGCAAAATTGCCCTTCGCGTTCGCGGAAAAGGGATCGCGTTCGCGAAGGGTAAATGGGATAAGCATCGCGAATGCGGGGAGTCTAATCGCGAACGCGTAGAAGAGGAGGGCTGGGTTCCAGGAACTTACTCTACGCGAATGCGTGGGTAGGTACGCGAACGCGATGAAGGATGGGCCAAGACTATGCGAACGCGGGGACTGTTCCGCGAACGCGAAGAAGGGGGAGCCCAAGGGTACGCGAACGCGAGCTGAAGGCCGCAAACGCGAAGAAGCAAAGTACTGTTCACCTGCTGCAACATTTCTGCATGTTTCAAAGTTTCAAAACCATCCCAAACACCTCCGAAAACACTCCTGAGCCCTCGGGGCTCCTAACCAATCGCACACACTAACTCAACAACATCCTACGAACTTAACCGTGTGATCAAATCGCCAGAATAACATCAAAAACGAGGAATCAAACCTCAAAATCATCACTTTTCATCAAACTTCATAAACTTTCATTTTTAGATATTTAGGTTCGAAACACGTCAAATGACGTCCGATTTCAACCAAATTTCACAAAAATCGCTTAAACCACATATAAGACATGTACCGGGCGCCGGAACCAAAATACGGGCCCGATACCAACACGTTCTAATCAATTTCCTTTTCAAATTTCCATATTAATTTCTGAAAAACAATTTCACAGAAAAATTCATTTCTCGGGCTCTCGACCTCGGAATTCGACTCCGGGCATATGCCCGAGTCTCATATTTTTCTATGGACCCTCCGGGACCGTCCAATCACGGGTCCTGGTCCGTTTACCCAAAATGTTGACCAAAGTTAACTTTATTCATATTAATATCAAAATTCATCAATTTTTACACAGAATTTATATTTAAGCTTTCTGGCTACGCGTTCGGACTGTGCACGCAAATCGAGGCAAGCCTAAATGAGATTTTCAAGGCCTCGGAGAAATAGAATGAGTGAGAAAACAGGTGATGACCCCTTTGGGTCGTCACACTTCCCCTTCCAGGTTGTCTTGGTTGGGGAATATGGCAAGTTTGTTGGTGTGCAAACTCCATTATCATCACCCATGAAAGGAATCCTCCTGTTTCCAGTTGGTGGAAACCTTTGAGACTTCCTCACCTTCAACTTTGTTAGTTCCTCAGAAAGAATCTTGGGTCTTAATGGTGGATCTTCTTCATCACCAATGGAAGGTCCATATGCAGTGGACTGTTGTGTCCCATAACAAGTGGACTGTTGTGTTTTATCTTCATTGTAGAACATTGATTGTACTGTTTGTTGTGTTCCAGCATCAACAACCTTTTCTTCAAGTATTTCATCTTGAAATGTATCATCTTCAGACAATTCATCTTCTTCAGATACTTCATCTTCAAGCACTGAACACTATGATGATTGGCTTTTGTTTGAAGCCTTTCTCTTTTTGGTTTTGGAGACAACCTTATCCTGCAAAACACAAAATTAGTTACTTAATTATAGTAAATAGAAATTTAAGAAGAAATGAATCTATGTTACCTTTGGACAACCCCTACAATTATGGTTAATTTCACCACAGTTGCTGCACTCCATGACTCTTCCTTTTCTTGATAAACTCCACAAACCTTTTCTATTGTTTGCCTCATCAGGTTCTCTATTTCTTTTCACCTTGGGTCGACCAACTGTTTTGACAATCTCTGGGGGCTCCATAGCTTGAGCAGGATCAACTTTCCAGAATTTAAGACCCCTAACAGGCTGTAACTTATGCTTATTGTCAGCATATAAGCATCTTTGCTATGCCACCAATTAACACCAGTTAAAGGGTCATCTTTATTGTGATTCATTGCCTTGATTGCATGAGGGCAAGGTATGCCACTCAAGTCCCACAGTCTGCACGTGCATCTTTTTTTCTTCAAATCCACAGTATACCTATCATCTCCTTCAGATATCTCATATCCATGGTCCCCATTGAATACAACTTTGCACACATTAGCAATAATCCTGTAGTCATTGTATAACTTCATAGCAGTTGGACTTATATCAGAAGTCCAACTCATCACCTTTTTCTCATTGTCTGCCAACATGTTCATGACTTTCACCCTTATATCCTCCAGCATTTTAATAATGATTTGTGCCTAGCTTCAAGGATCCAACTATTAAATGATTCAGTAAAATTATTATCAACCATTTCATTCTTACACTTTGTAGCAAAATAGGCCCTACACCATGCCTGTGGTGGATATTTGAGTATATCTTTTGCTGCTTCTTGATCCAATTCCCCTAGCTTCTTTAGTTAGTCTTTGAACTCTTCCTCATAAGTACTCCAGGCACACCACCATAATAGTTTTTTCATTTCACCACTCCTCCACTTCTTCATCCAATTAGCTTCAATATGTCTCACACAAAATCTGTGATGTGCATCTGGGAGTATTGTGCGTACAGCATCCAAGAGCCCCTACAGTTTTCACATGATCAACAAAAACAACAGGTTTATCAGCAGGTTCAAAGAAAACATCAAAACAAAAGAAAATAACTAATAAAGATCAGCAGGTTTAATTACCTTTTGCATGTCAGAAATGAAAATTACATTTGACCCAGTTTTCAGATCCAAAGACAGCTTCAAATGCTCCATAAACCACTGCCAGGTCCTGCTATTTTCTTTGTCCACAATTGCCCAAGTTAGTGGATAAAAATGGTTCATACAGTCTTATCCAATTGCCACCAGTAACTGACCCTTGTACTTTCCTTTCAAGAAGGTACCATCCAAACCAATAAGTGGTTTCAAACCATTTTTCCAACCTTCTTTCAAAGCTTGGAAGCAAGTGTACATTCTCAAAAATCTCCTTTTTCCTTGTTCAGGTGCATCCTTTGATAGGTTAATTACAAAGTCAGATCCTGGATTTGTATGTCTAATTTTTTGTCCATAAGCTTCTAACTTGTTATACTCATCTTTAAAGCTGCCCTCTTGCCTCTCAAGGGCCAATCTTTTAGCCCTTTTTAGCTTAGTTTTAGACACATTCACCTGAAAGGTATTCTCCAACTGCCCTCTCATATCTTTTACAGCATACTTAGGATTGTTCTGCACATGCTTCTTGAAATACAAAGCTAAAGTTTTGTAACCAGCTCTAGGATTATCAAAACAGTCATCAGATGAATGTTTGGACTTCAATGTTTTGATTTTACAAGTAGATGTATTCTTATCCTTTGAAACAAGACACACAAATGGGCAGCCAGGTTGAAAATGTATCTAACTCTAGTTTTATCACTTTTTTGACTTTAAGCTTCTTCTTATTAGCTAAAGCATAAAAGCCCACCACCTCTTTTGCTTCATTGATGTCCTTGAAGGACATTCCCAGTTCCAATTCTCTATAATGTTCAAGCCCATTAGTCACTACTCTTCTTTTTTCTATGTCAATTCCATCGAAGTAATTACTATCATTTTCACTACCTTCCATTTCTTCTAACATGTCATCACCAAGTTCATATTCACAATCAGTCCCAACATCAATATCAACAATATATGACTCAGTGTGATGGATAATATTTGGGATGGACACACTAAGATCATACTCATCGACGGCAAAGAAATCAAGCACCTTGAACTCCTTAGATAACAGAAATTTAAGTACCTTAATTCCTTCCTGATTTTCTACCAAATAATACTTACCAGATGCACCAGTTACTAGCAGCTGCTTAACAGTAAGATACCCTAATTTGGAAGTAAATTCTTCACAAATGTCCTTATAAGAAAGTGAATGTGCATCATAACGAAGCCAAGAGTGCAGAAGTCTTTTATTGTAGACTAGTTCAGGTGAAATGACCCAATTGCCACCATAATGGAATAAAACATCAACTTCTTCAATCATCTTCAATTAGCACATGCAACAAAAAGAAAAGGGCAAACACAAAGGGACCACATCAGCATTGAAAGCAACAGTTCAAAAATATAGTTAAACCATAAAAAAGTATTAAAAACACCAACCACACAAATATATTCATTCTGAGATTGAATTAAAACCCTTAAAAAAGATTCACTTATTTCGTGACCACCAACCCCACACAAATAGATTCATACTATAATAAACAAACATATAAAGACACAAAACATATGAACAAACTAATGAGATGGTCACAATACCAAGAAATGTCACATGCATCTTCAAAACGACAGCTTCAACACCAGTAAAAATGCAAATAAACCAGTAAAAAAACTTACCTTGACAACAAAACGACAGCTTCAACACCAAATCTTCAAGCTTCAATCGGAGATGAACACTGCTCCAGAACCCTAGCTCATCGTTCAATTTGGGGATTTAGTAAAAAGAGAAATGTAACGGTTAAATGGTGAAAATAACGAGGGGTTAACTTATCAATAGTGGGTTAAGTTAAGATTGGGGGTGGGCCAGGGGGTAGGGAAATAATAAGGGGTTGGGGTATTTTTAAATCCATGTGGCATTTTAAATTAGGATTGGAATTTTTAAATAGGCAAATGTAATTCCACGTGGATTTACATGTCTCCCGTTAGTGGAGAAGGGCATTTTTGAGCCCATTTTTAGACGGCAAGGGCAGATAAGGGGCCAACTTTTAACGGAGGGCTTTGATGTCCTATTTCATATAGTAGAGGGGCATTTTAGGCTCTTTTCCGTTTTATATAAAGTTTCAAAAATTTAATGGTAAATGTTGATAGTTTGCACTTTTAGTATAGTTCTTTACCTTTACATTCTAGTTTGATTGGTAGTTTTCTTTTGTTAAGTGTAAGAATCCATTTCGTGTTAAAAATAATATATTTTTAATTGACTCCTTAAATTATTCATCACTATTTGATTCAATTATCATCAATATATCTTGGTAAATAATAGATTTCTCAAAGGGCAATTGATTTGATAGCGTTACGTTGAAAATGTGGTCTCCGGAATATGTGTTTGGTAGTGTATGTCTTATATTTAAGAAAAAACCGACAAATAACCGAAAAGACCGAAAAACCAACATAAACCGAATCGAGAAAAAACCGACTTAAATGGTTTGGTTTGGTTCTAATATTTGAAAAATCGACTTACTTGATTTGGTTTCTTTTTAGGGAAAAACCAATCCAAACCGAACTATGAACACCCCTAATTTGGCCTTCTATTTTTGGACCACCAACTACATATTACAAAGAGATATTATATTTGAAGAAAGCATTCCTTTCAATTATTCGGAGAGCCTACCCCGATAGAAAATTTATTTTGTATTCCACAATTATATTTAATCAAACATGTTTTCGGTTATCAATGCAAAATTTCAATTATTTATTTACTTGAGTCTCTAAAACATTAATTAGCAAAATGATATACTACATACGATTGAAATCCGACAGCGGAGTAGGCAAATGGTGACCAGCAACATTGATTGCTTTGGATCAGGTTCTCACACCCTCAAAAATGGTTCGAAAACAATTTAGATAAGATATAAACATGTTCCTCATTGAATTTTCACCTATAATTTTCTAGGTGTGCTAGATTACCTGCTTTATTAATTTTAATTATATTAATTTATCTTTGGGATGCTTTTTGAATCTGAAACTTTTATGAGTGAGCTAACCTAATTTATCAAATACTTGGTGCCTGCTCAAATTCATTTAAGGGGCCAAAATTTATTTTTCTAATTTCTAAATCCTTATCAGAGTGGTCCTACTCCTACATGTAGTGTCTAACAATGTAATGGACACGATAGAACATGTTGAAGATAAGGAGAATGACACAGATAGAATTATGGTATTTGGTGTCGCCGATTAAATTTTGATCCCAGTAAGAAAAGTATTGAAAAATAGCTAGCGTTTGGCTATAGATTCCCAAATTTGTTTTAAAAAATTTAATTTGGGTGAAGTTTGGTTCGAAGATGAAAATGTGTTTGGACATAAGTTTTCAAAACATATTTCACTTTTTAAAAAAAAAAAAAAACATGAAACATGAAACATGACTTATACCCACAAGTTCTAAAACTATCACAAATACCCAACAGTACCTTTATCAATAACATTCATTATATTATCGCAAACCATAATCCTGAACATAAATAAATTTAGTACAAAATTATCATTTTTATAATGAACTACATAATACACTATCAGATGACCGAGAAGACGAAGCAGCAATGTTACCAAATAATAAATGGTGGGCTCTTTTATAACTGGTTTTGGGATTTGGGTTTTGGGAATTTGCCAAAATATAAATAAAATCTATTGTCAAACATATATTTGCCACAAAAAAAATCACAAATATATTTTAACAAAATCTATGACCAAATAAGTCCATAGTTTCTAGTTAGAATTTTAAACAATGCTAGTCATGATTTTTTGGGCAAGACTTAAGGTAATTCGACAAATTACTAATGATTGCCATTATTTTGCAAGTTAGAGTGATCATCAAAAAATTCTAACGGTTACCATATTTTTGTGCAATTAGCTACGAAATTCGGACAGTCACCAGAAATTTTTGCATTGTGACTGAAAATTCTGGTGATTATCAGAATTTATGTTGCTTCAGAACTCTGACCAATGTGCTTTAAAATTATGATGCGCCTACTTCTCCAAAACTTTTCTTAATATGATCAAAATATAAACAATAATTTAAAACGGAATTTTTACCTTCCTACACACTATTTAAAACCTTATTACCCTCCCTACTCAAGTTTCAATTTAATTACATGGTCATATACAATTTACCAATTTTATACAAATAAGTTTTAAATGAGTATCCCTTTATATTAGGAATTGAATAAGGAATATCAGTTATTTCCTTATCCCTTTATACTTGTCCACTCTCTCTCTCTCTCTCTCTCTCTCTCTCTCTCTCTCTCTCTCTCTCTCTCTCTCTCTCTCTCTCTTCGTCTCTCTACTATCCTTCTCTGTTTTTCCCCAATTTTTCTTCATTTGATGTTCTCTGTTTCTTTATGCTTTCTTGTTGTATAGAGTTTTAATGGAATTCATCAATGGATTTCAATCGATTTAACTTAGCAATTTCCTTTCATGTTGCACAATTGGTGTTCAAATTGAAATTGTCAATCAATAAATTTTGAAGGTGTTTGATTGTAACGACCCGGAATTTCTACCGCCGGGACCATGATGGCGCATAATATTTCACATGCTAGGCAAGCCAACGTTAGAGATCATTAAACTGATTCTTAAACCTTTCAGTGATTAACAACAATTAAACCATAACAAGTTGAAAAGAGTGCGAAAATCCATACCAATCTTAATATATAAAGCTACCCAGAATCTGGAGTCAAAATTCACGAACTTCTAAGATTTAACTACAAGTAAATGTCTGAAGGAAATACAACTGTTTTTGATACAAAGAAACAGTAAAGAGAATATATGGAAGGGGAAGCCAGGGCCTGCAGACGCCAACAGGTCTACCTTGGGTCTCCGATCAGATGAAGCCAGCAGCTAAACTCAGGATCAGCTCGGACCGGTACCAAAATCTGCACAGAAAGTGCAGAGTGCAGTATGAGTACAACCGACCCCATGTACTGGTAAGTGTCGAGTCTAACCTCGGCGAAGTAGTGACGAGGCTAAGACAAGACACCCACAAAACAAACATATGCAGAATTACAATATATATATATACACACACACACACACACACACACATATGTCACGACCCGGATTTTCCATCCTCGGAGGTCGTGATGGCGCCTACTAATGAGAGCTAGGCAAGCCAAATTTAATTACTTTTTCATTAATAACATAATCCCTTTTTAACAATTATCGGCAATAATACAAAAGCAACGAAATTAAATAATAAGCGGAAGTCTTAGTATTATAGAAAACTGAATAGAAATGCGGAAGATTCAACAAAAGCCTTTACCCAAGACTGGTGTCACAATACTCACGAACTACTAAGAGTGCTAAATACAACTGTATGAAAGAAAGTATAACTGTTTGTCTCGAAATACATGAGCTAACAAACTGGAATAAGGATAGAAGAGACGCCGGGCCTGCGGACGCCTGCAAGGCTACCTCGGTGTCTCGCAGGACTGAAGGCTAACTCCCGTGCTACTACAGCTGCTGCCCAACACCTGGATCTGTGCAAAAGAGCACAGAGTGTAGTATCAGCACAACCGACCCTATGTGCTGGTAAGTGTCTGGCCTAACTTGTGGTAGGCGTACCACCCGCTCCCATTTCATCAATCACTTGTGGTAGGTGTACCACCCGCTCCCATTTCATCAATCTTGTGGTAGGCGTACCACCCGCTCCCATTTCATCAATCGCAATATAACAAAATAATCCCGGCTGGGGGACAATAATGTATAACTTCCCGGCAAGGGAACAACAATATAATAACTTCCCGGCAAGGGAACAAAATATCAAATCAAATGTCCCGGCAAGGAAGAAACATCTATAACCACACTGGTCCCAACATTTAACTACCGCAGCTATAACCGATCCTGTTACAACATCTAACTGCCACAACTATAATCAATCCAGTTACGACATCTATCTACCACAACTATGATCAATCCTATTACAACATCTAACTACCACAGCTATAATCAAACTTGTTACTACACCTAACTACCTCAGCTATAACCAACCTATTACAACACTTAACTACCTCAGCTATAACCAACCTATTACAACACTTAACTACCTCAGCTATAACTATAGTCATCACTCAACACAAGGAAGCATTAACCTAAGCATCCGTAATATCAATTAAGAACACAGTAAAGGGAACCACAACTCAACAATAGCCCGCCAAGGGGGGCAACATGATGATCTCTTCTCTTTCTCACTTTTACTTCACAATTCTCTTCACAACTCGAGCCAATGCTCTAGAGGTTCAATTATCATTTATGCTTTCGCAATTCATTCTACGGCTGGAGCCAACGCTCCTCAATATTCGTAAGTCACGATTCTTTCCACAACTTTGCACAACAAATAGAAATACTCACCAAGGCATGAATAATACAACGAAGTCATGAAAATCACAATATAGGACTCACGGTCATGCTTGACACCAACGTATAGATACTCATCACCTTACCTATATGTCGTACTCGACAATTACCACATAGCAAATAGGACTCAACTCCTAATCCCTCAAGCTAAGGTTAGACCGAACACTTACCTCGATGCTTTGAATTCAACTCAAGTCTCAATTATAGCTTTTCTCCTCGACTCCACCACCAATCCGCTCGAATCTAGTCACAAGTTACTTAATTACATCAATAAACGCTAAATGAATCAATTTGAATGCATAAAATGAATTTCCCAAAGTTTTGTCCAAAATTTCCAAAATTGCCCCCGGGCCCACGTGGTCAAAACTCGAGGTTCGAACCAAAACCCAATTACCCATTCCCCCACGAACCCAAATATATGATTCGTTTTGAAATCGGACCTCAAATTGAGGTCCAAATCCCAAATTTTAGAAAAACCTAGGTTCTACCCAAAACCCCCAATTTCACCCACTGAGAATCATTGATTTTAAGTTGAAAACATGTTAAATGATGTTAATGATTGAAAGAATTGAGTAAAAATCGACTTACAAATGATTTGGAAGGAAATTGTTCTTGAAAAATCGCCCAAGGAGTTTGTGTTTTGAAAGAATGGTGAAAACTGGTTAAAATTCGACTAAGCAAAAAATCTGCTNCATTGGGCACACAAACTCGCCCCTGCAATCTCAAAACTCCATCCGCATCTAGGTAACCTGCTTGGCACCTCCTCGCTGCACCGTGTCTCTAAGGATACACAAATGAGGATCATCAAACTATCGATCACGAATACGCTCCAATAATGAAGAACGAGCGACCGTGCAAGCTAATACTCGGCTAGGCTCAGAAATATCCAGCCTCACAAATCGATTGGCCAAAGCCTGAACATCCAAAGCAAGCGGCCTCTGAACTGACCGGAATATAAGCGAGACTGCTCATACTGGCTGACTTCCTACTCAAGGCATCAGCCACTACATTGGCCTTCCCCGGATGATAAAGAATGGTGACATCATAATCCTTCAACAACTCCAACCACCTCCTCTGCCTCAAATTCAACTCCTTTTGCTTGAAAAAGTACTGAAGACTCTTGTGATCAGTGAACACCTCACACGCCACGCCATACAAATAATGCCTCTAAATCTTCAATGCGTGAACTATGGCTGCCAACTCCAAATCATGTACTGGATAGTTCTTCTCATGAACCTTCAACTGCCTCGAAGCATAGGCAATGACCTTGCCATCCTGCATCAACACTGCACCAAGCCCAATACGGGAAGCATCACAATAAACTGTATAGGGCCCTGAACTCGTGGGCAAGACCAACACCGATGCCGTAGTCAGAGCTTTCTTGAGCTGCTGAAAGCTCGCCTCACACTCATCCGACCATGAACTGGGCACCCTTCTGGTTCAACCCGGTCATCGGGGCTGCGATAGATGAAAATCCCTCCACGAACCGACGATAGTAGCCTGCCAACCCCAAGAAACTCCGAATCTCTGTAGCTGATGCTGGTCTAGGCCAGTTCTTGACTGCCTCAATCTTCTTCGGGTCTACCTGAATACCCTCTACTGATACAACACGACCCAGAAATGCAACTGAACCCAACCAGAATTCACACTTTGAGAACTTAGCATATAACTGACTATCCCTCAGAGTCTGAAGAACCACTCTAAGGTGCTGCTCGTGCTCCTCCTGGCTGCGGGAGTATATCAATATATCATCAATGAACACTATCACGAATGAATCCAAATTAAGCCTGAACACTCGGTTCATCAAGTCCATAAAAGCTGCTGGGGCATTTGTCAACCCAAATGACATAACCAAGAACTCATAATGCCCATACCAAGTGCGGAAGGCTGTCTTAGGGACATCGGATGCCCTAATCCTCAACTGATGGTAACCAGATCGCAAGTCAATCTTGGAAAATACCCTGGCACCCTGAAGCTGGTCGAACAAATCATCAATCCTCGACAGTGGATACTTATTCTTGACCATTACCTTGTTCAATTGCCGGTAATCAATACACATTCTCATTGACCCATCCTTCTTCTTGACAAATAACACCGGCGCACCCCAAGGAGAGACACTGGGTCTAATGAAACCCTTCTCAAGCAAATCCTGCAACTGTTCCTTTAACTCCTTCAACTCCGGCGGGGCCATACGATACGGCAGCATAGAAATGGGCTGAGTGCCCGGAACCAGATCAATGTAGAAATCAATATCCCTGTCGGGCGGCAAACCCTGCAGGTCTGAAGGAAAAACATCAGGGAACTCACAAACAGCGGGCACAGAATCGATAGAGGGAACCTCAGCACTGGAATCCCGAACATAAGCTAAATAAGCCAAACACCCCTTCTCGACCATACGCCGAGCCATCACATATGATATAACACTGCGGGTAGAATGGCCTAGAGTCCCTCTCCACTCTAAACGAGGCATACCCGGTAAAGCTAAGGTCACAGTCTTGGCATGGCAGTCCAAGATAGCGTGATAGGGTGATAACCAGTCCATCCCCAATATAATATCAAAGTCGACCATATCTAAAAGCAACAGATCTACACGAATCTCCAGACCCCCAATCACCACAACACAAGAGCGATGGACTCGATCGACCACGATGGAATCACCCACCGGCGTAGACACATAAACAGGAATACATAATGCATCACTAGGCATGATCAAATACGGGGCAAAATAGGATGACACATACGAATACGTAGACCCCGGATAAAACAACACTGAAGCATCTCTATCATAAACCAGAACGGTACCTGTACCTCCACCTCTAATACCTTTACCTCCACCTCTAGCATCACTACCTCCACCTCTAATACCATTACCTCCACAAAGCCTCCAAAGACGAAGCTGATCTATCACTGGTCTGTGCTGCTGCTCAGCTGAAGAAGCGGTACATGACCTCGCCATTCGCAAAAGGACAAGAGTGGAGGTTTCAATTTAACATTGAGAGAACAAAATCGCACGACAGGGAAGAATAGAAGTGAAACTTTTCCTAACTCTGTAGCCTCTGGGGGATAAATACAGACGTCTCCGTACCGATCCCTCAGACTCTACTAAGCTTGTCCGTGAGTTGTGAGACCTATGCAACCTAGAGCTCTGATACCAACTTCTCACGACCCGAATTTCCCACCCTCGGGGGTCGTGATGATGCCTACTAATGAGAGCTACGCAAGCCAAATTTAATTACTTTTTCATTAATAACATAATCCCTTTTTAATAATTATCGGTAATAATACAAAAGCAACGAATTTAAATAATAAGCGGAAGTCTTAGTATTATAGAAAACTGAATAGAAATGCAGAAAATTCAACAAAAGCCTCTACCCAAGACTGGTGTCACAATACTCACGAACTACTAAGAGTGCTAAATACAACCGTATGAAAGAAAGTATAACTGTTTGTCTCAAAATACATGAGCTAACAGACTGGAATAAGGATAGAAGAGACACCGGGCCTGCGGACGCCTGCAAGGCTACCTCGGTGTCTCGCAGGACTGAAGGCTAACTCCTGTGCTACTGCAGCTGCTGCCCAACACCTGGATCTGTGCAAAAGAGCACAAAGTGTAGTATCAGCACAACCGACCCCATGTGCTGGTAAGTGTCTGGCCTAACCTCGGCGAGGTAGTGACGAGGCTAGTACCAGACTCCAGATAAACCTGTGCATATATATATATATATATATATACAATACAACGAAGACACAACAGAAATAAACAATTAAAACTGGGGGAGGGAACATGCTTCCAGGGTAACAGATATAAATAGAGTATCAGGAATAATAGAGGAGGAATCCACAGTCTAGCCTCTAACACGAAAGTAAGAAATAAAGACAATTTTCATGTTCGGCTCATCTTGTTGCAGGGGTGCAACCCGATCCCATTTCTCGTAACTCGTGGTAGGCGTACCACCCGGTCCCATTTCATAATATCTTGTGGTAGGCGTACCATCCGCTCCCATTTCATAATATCTTTGTTGCGGCGTACAACCCGATCCGTGTATAATACTGTTGCGGCGTGCAACTCGATCCGTGTATAACACTGTTGCGGCGTGCAACCCGATCCATACATAATATTGTTGCGGCGTGCAACCCGATCCATATATAATATTGTTGCGGTGTGCAACCCGATCCATATATATAATATTGTTGCGTCGTGCAACCCGATCCATGTATAATATTGTTGCGGCGTGCAACCCGATCCGTGCATAATATTTACAATTATAACGAAAGTCCCGACAAGGGATCAATAAGGTCCACACTATCCCGACAAGGGATTCGATAGCATGAGTAATTACGTCCGGGCAAGGGAGAAACATCTATAACCATACTTGTCCCAACATCTAATTACCGCAGCTATAACCGATCCTGTTACAACATCTAACTGCCACAACTATAATCAATCCTGTTACAACATCCAACTTCCACAACTATGATCAATCCTGTTACAACATCTAACTGCCACAACTATAATCAATCCTGTTACAACATCTAACTACCACAACTACGATCAATCCTGTTACATCATCTAACTAGCACAACTGTAATCAAACTTGTTACTACACCTAACCACCTCAGCTATAACCAAACCTATTACAACACCTAACTGCCTCAGCTATAACTTTAGTCCTTACTCAACACAAGGAATCATTAAACTAAGCATCCGTAATATCAATTAAGAACACAATACAAGGGAACCACAACTCGACAATAGCCCGCCAAGGGACAGCATAATGATCTTTTTCTTCTCACTTTTACTTCACAATTCACTTCACAACTCGAGCCAATGCTCTAGAGGTTCAATTATCACTTATACTTTCGCAATGCGTTCTACGACTGGAGCCAACGCTCCTCAATAATCATAAGTCACGATTCTTCCCACAACTTTACACAACAAATAGAAATACTCACCAAGGCATGAATAATACGACAAAGTCATGAAGTTCACAATACAAGACTCACGGTCATGCTTGACACCAACGTATAGATACTCGTCACCATGCCTATACGTCGTACTCCACAAGAAACACATAACAGATATGACTCAACTCCTAATCCCTCAAGCTAAGGTTAAATCTAACACTTACCTCGATGCTTTGAATTCAACTCAAGTCTCAATTATAGCTTTACTCCTCGATTCCACCACCAATCCGCTCGAATCTAGTCACAAGTTACTTAATTACGTCAATAAGCGCTAAATGAATCAATTTGAATGCATAGAAACGAAGTTCCCAAAGTTTTGCCCAAAAATTCCAAAATCGCCCCCGGGCCCACGTGGTCAAACCCGCGGTTCGAACCAAAACCCGGTTACCCATTCCCCCACGAACCCAAATATATAATTTGTTTTGAAATCGGACCTCAAATCGAGGTCCAAATCCCCAATTTTAGTAAAACCTAGGTTCTACCCAAAACCCCCAATTTCACCCATGAAAAGCTCTGATTTTAAGTTGAAAACATGTTAAATGATGTTAAAGATTGAAAGAAACGAGTAAAAACCAACTTACAAATGATTTGGAAGAAGTCTTGTTCTTGGAAAATCGCCCAAAGAGGTTTGTGTTTTGAAAGAATGTTAAAATGACTCAAAAATTCGGCTAAGTGTAAAATATACAGGCCTGAGATGTGGGAAATCTGCAGGTTTGGGAAATGCGAAGGTGAGTTCGCATTTGCGAACTCTGAAGGATCTGGGAACGTTCGCATTCGCGAGCTAATGTGTCGCATTTGCGACAAGCCCAACTTCGCATTTGCGGACCAAGAGGTCGCATTTGCGATCCCAGCTGGCTAGACCCCTTTTCGCATTTGCGATGGCAAACTCGCATTTGCGAGCTTGCATTTACGAGCCCTGCTTCGCAAATGCGAAGATTGCAGGACTGGGAATTTCAGATTTTCCCAAGGTTCAAAATGCACTCCGACACCTATCCAAAACTCACCCGAGCCCTCGGGGCTCCAGACCATATATGCACACAACCTCAAAAATATCCTACGGACTTATCCGTGCGATCAAATCGCCAAAACAACATCATATACATCGAATCAAGCCTCAAAACTCATGATTTCTTCCAAGTTTTTCATAAAACATCAAATTTCCATTTTAAGTCCGAAACACGTCAAACGACGTCCGTTTTCAACCAAACTTTACAGAAAGTGCTTAAATCATATATAAGACTTGTACCGGGCACCGAAACCAAAATATGGGCCCGATACTATAGTCTTCTAATCAAAGTTTCATTTCCAATTTCCTCAAATATTTCCAGAAAATAATTTCACACAAAAATTCATTTCTCGGGCTTGGGGCCTCGGAATTCGATTCCGGGCATACGCCCAAGTCTCACATTTTCCTACGGGCCCTCCGGGACCGTCGAATCACGGGTCCGGGTCCGTTTACCCAAATTGTTGACCAAAGTCGAATTTATTCATTTTAATATCAATTTTTTTTGCATTTTTCTCATAGAATTCATATTTAAGCTTGCCGGCTACGCGCCCGGACTGCGCATGCAAATCGAGGCAACCCTAAACAAGGTTTTCAAGGCCTCGGAAGCACGAAATTGGTAAGAAAACAGGTGATGACCCTTTGGATCGTCACAACATACCAATAACATCAATAAAAGAAACAAGGCGAGTAATATTGGGAGGGGGACATGCTGAGGGGATCACAAGATAAAGGATCAAAGCAGAATTAAGAACTTTGATCAACCGATATAATTAGAACAGATAAGGACAAGTAACTAGGGCTGTTCATTTAGATCGGATATTCGAAATCCGAACCGATCCATTCGATTTCGGATTTCGGATTGGATCAGATTTCAGATTGTGTTTGTTAAAAGTTTGGATTTTGGGATTCGAATTGGTATAATTTTAATACGATCTGATCCGATCCGAAATCCAAAATTATTAGGGCATGTATAAATACTAAACTTTAATTTCGGATAGTTAGTACTTCTTTTACATTTTCCTCCAAGTTATTACCTTTACAATTGATGGATTTAGCTATATTGGTATCATAGTACTCTCATAATTGCAAAAACATGAATTTTTCTTACTGTATTGCCTCTTTTACAAAGAAAATATACATATGAGTTTGCAACTTTGAGGCATAATAATCCAATCCGAAATCCAAAAGTTCAATCCGATCAGAACTTTAAAATCCTATCCGATCCGATATTAATTCGGATCAGATTCGGATTGTATTTTCTAGAATCTGAAATCCGAAATCCGATCCGAAATGTGCTAAATCCGATCCGATCCATGCACAACCCTACTAGTAACCACAGCAAGAGAAAGTACATGGCATCACCCGTTGTGCTTTTACTCTCAATCTCACCATATGAATAAAAAAGAAACGGCACGGCATCACCCTTCGTGCATTAACACTCACAAAGTCATGACACAACATCACCCTTCGTGCATTAACACTCACAATATGTCACGACATCACCCTTTGTGCATTAACACTCACAAATAATGACACGACATCACCCTTCGTGCATTATCACTCCCCCTCACCAAAACAAGGAACTATAACAACGGGGAGATAGAAATATCAAGAACAAGTTTTACTTCAATATTTGATTCCACAATACCAACCTCAACTTTGAGTCAATACTCAATCAATACCAAAGTCTGTCAAATATAATAAGAACGATCAACATAACGATAAACTAGTCAAAGCATGGGTAATATGATCACGGAAAGCTACGATTAATGAATAAGACTCACTCGCATGCTATGACTCGACAACAACGCATAGGTACTCGTCACCTCACCTATATGTTGTACTCAACATTCAAACACATAGCAAATATGCAAATAAGACCTAATCCCTCAAGCCAAGGTTAACCACGATACTTACCTCGCTCCAACGAGCAAACTCAAAGCTCAATCACAGCTTTTCCCTTCAAACAAGCATCCGGACCAATATAATCTAGCAAATTACCAACCACACGATTCAATTTAAGCCTTAGGAACTACCCATGATTGCAAAGGATTCAAGTTAGGCCATTAATGAAAAAGTCAATAAAAAGTCAACACCCGGTCCCGCTTGGTCCAAACCTGAAATTCGGACCAAAATCCGATTACCCATTCACCCCCGAGCCCGGATATATAATTATTTTGGATCCGACCTCAATTTGAGGTCTAAATCCCCAATTTTCAAAATCCCTAGTTTCTACCCAAAAAATCCCAATTCCACCATGAAAACCTTAGATTTTTAGGTTGAAATTTGTAAAATAAAGTGAAAGATTGAAATAAACTAGTTTAGAATCACTAACCAAGCTTTTGGGGAAGAAATGGTCATCGCCTCTTGTATTTTAGGTTTTGAAAATTTGAAGAATGGGAGAAAAATCCCGTCTAAGTCACTTTTACACAGCTAGAGATGTCGCATTTGCGACTTAGGATTCGCAAATGCGTAAGAGCCATCGCAAATGCGAAGTCCTTCACACTTCTGCTGTCTTCGCAAATGTGAGGATAAGTTCGCAAATGCGACTTTGAATCTCCGCAAATGCGACTCAATGATCGCATTTGCGATCATTGCCTTTCCCAGACTCCGTTAGCAAATGCGAAGAAAAACTCGCAAATGCGAAAACTCTTGGCCTAACTTCTCTTCATATTTGCGATAAGAAGCTCGCAAATGCGAACCCCTCAGAGGTCGCATATGCGATGCCTATTCTCACAAATGCGAGACTAGAGGCCGGCAACAAGATCAGATACACCAGCAAAATCCTCTAAGTCCAATTTTACTCCATAACCTATCTGAAACTCACCCGAGCCCTCAGGTCTCCAAACCAAACATGCACACAAGTCTTAAAATATTATACGAACTTGCTCGCACGATCAAATTGCCAGATTAACACCTAAGAATTACGAATTTAGCACCAAACCAAATGATATTTTCAAGAAAACTTTGAAACTTCTAATGTCTCAACCCGTCCAAATCACGTCAAACCAACTCCGTTTCTCACCAAATTTCACAGACAAGTCATAAATGTGGTATTGGACCTATACCGGGTTCCGGAACCAAAATACGGACCCGATATCCAAAAAGTCAAACCTTGGTCAAATATCTCCATTTCATTAAGTCTTTAACTTTCTAATTTTGACAAAGTCCGATATCTCGGGCTAGGGACTTTCGATTTTGATTTCGGGCATACGCCCAAGTCCCAAATTATGATACGAACCCACCAGGACCGTCAAAATACGAATCCGGGTCTGTTTACCAAAAATATTGACCGAAGTCAACTCAAATGAAGTTTTTAAGCAAAATTTCTTATTTTTATCAACTTTTAACATAAAAGCTTTTCGGAAACACGCCCGGACTGCGCAAGCAAATTGAGGAAGGAAAATGAGAATTTTAAGGCTTAAAAGCGCAGAATTGGGTTCTAAAACACAAGATGACCTTTCTGGTCATCACATTCTCCACCTCTAAAACAACCGTTCGTCCTCGAACGGACATAGAAAAATACCTAGGCTGGTGAAAAGGTGGGGATATCTACTTCGCATGTCCGACTTGGACTCCCAAGTAGCTGCCTCGACGGGTTGACCCCTCCATTGCACTCGAACAGAAGGATAACTCTTTGATTTCAACTAACAAACCTGCCGGGCTAGAATAGCCACCGGCTCCTCCTCATAGGTCAAATCCTTGTCCAATTGGATAGAGCTAAAATCTAACACGTGGGATGGATCGCCGTGATACTTCCGAAGCATGGACACATGGAACACTGGATGGACCGCTGATAAACCAGGTGGCAACGCAAGTCTGTAAACCACCTCTCCCACTCGCTCAAGAATCTCAAAAGGCCCGATGTACCTAGGGCTCAACTTGCCCTTCTTTCCGAACCTCATTACACCCTTCATGGGTGACACACGGTGCAATACTCTCTCCCCGACCATGAATGCAGCTTCACGGACCTTATGGTCGGCATAACTCTTTTGCCTGGATTGAGCTGTGCGAAGTCTATCCTGAATGATCTTAACCTTATCCAAGGCATCCTGTACCAAATCTGTACCCAATATCCGAGCCTTCCCTGGCTCAAACCATCCAACCGGCGATCAACACCGTCTACCATATAATGTCTCATAGGGGGCCATCTGGATGCTCGACTGATAGCTGTTGATGCAGGCAAACTCCGCAAGCGGAAAGAACTGATCCCACGAACCTCCGAAGTCAATAACACATGCGCAGAGCATATCCTCCAATATTTGAATAGTGCGCTCGGACTACCTGTCCGTCTGAGGATGAAATGTTGTGCTCAGCTCAACCCGCGTGCCCAACTCACATTGCACTACCCTCCAGAAATGCGAGGTAAACTGCGTACCTCGATCAGAAATAATAGACACGGGCACACCCTGAAGACGAACGATCTCGCGGATATAAATCTTTGCCAACCCCTTTGAAGAATAGGTAACTGCCACAGGAATGAAATCTGCTGACTTAGTCAGTCTATCCACAATAACCCAAACTACATCAAACTTCCTCTGAGTTCATGGGAGTCCAACAACGAAATCCATAGTGATACGCTCCCACTTCCACTCAGGAATCTCTATCTTCTGAAGCAAACCACCAGGTCTCTGATGCTCGTACTTTACTTGCTGACAATTTAGACACCGAGCCACATATGCCACTATATCTTTCTTCATTCTCCTCCACCAATAATGTTGCCGCAAGTCCTGATACATCTTGGTGGCGCCCGGATGAATAGAAAATCGGGAACTTTCGGCCTCCTCTAGAATCAACTCACGAAGTCCATTCACATTAGGAACACAAACACGACCCTTCATTCTCAAAACTCGATCGTCTCCAACCGTAACCTACTTGGCATCACCGTGCCGCACTGTATCCCTAAGGACAAGCAAATGAGGGTCATCATACTGCCTCTCCCTGATGCGCTCAAACAATGAAGACCGAGCGACCGTTCAAGCTAGAACACAACTGGGCTCAGAAACATCCAACCTCACGAACTGATTGGGCAAGGCCTGAACACCTAATGCAAGCGGTGTCTCACCGATTGGAATGTATGCAAGGCTGCCCATACTCACTGAATTTCTACTCAAAGCATCGGCCACCACGTTGGCCTTCCTAGATGATACAAGATGGTGATATCATAGTCTTTCTATAGCTCTAACCACCTCCTCTTCCTCAAATTGAGTTCCTTTTGCTTGAACAAATACTGCAAACTCCGATGATCCGTGAATACCTAACACGACATGCCATAAAGATAGTTCCTCCAAATCTTCAGCGCTGAACAATGGTTGCCAGCTCTAAGTCATAAACATGGTAATTCTTCTCGTGAACCTTCTGCTGCCGCGATGCATATGCAATCATTCTGCTATCCTGCATCAATACCGCACCAAGTCAACACGAGATGCATCACAATATACTGTATAAGGCCCTGAACCTGTAGGTAACACCAACACCGGCGCCGCAGTCAAAGTAGTCTTGAGCTTCTGAAAGCTCGCCTCACACCATCTGAACGGGGCACCCTTCTAGGTCAACCTGGCGAACGGGGCTGCTATAGATGAGAACCCCTCCACAAACCGATGGTAATAACCTGCCAATCCCAAGAAACTCCGGATCTTTGTAGCTGAAGTGGGTCTAGGCCAGTTCTTGACTGCCTCAATCTTCTTAGTATCCACCTGAATACCCTCTGCCGATACAACGTGCCCCGAGAAAGTGACTGAATTCAACCAAAACTCGCATTTTGAAAACTTAGCATATAATTGGTTGTTTCTCAGAGTCTGAAGAACGATTCGAAGGTGATGCTCATGCTCCTCTCGGCTGCGGGAGTAGATCAAAATATCGTCAATAAACACAACCACAAAGGAATCCATATAGGGTTTGAACACCGGTTTATCGAATCCATAAATGCTACTGGGAGACTTGTTAGCGCAAATGACATCACTAGAAACTCATAATGCCCATACCGAGTCCGAAAAGCTGTCTTAGGGACATCAGATGCCCTCATCCTCAACTGATGATAGCCAGACCTCAAATCAATCTTTAAAAACACTTTGGCACCCTGAAGCTGATCAAATAAGTCATCAATCCTTGGCAACAGATACTTGTTCTTGATGGTGACTTTGTTCAACTGCCGATAATCTATGCACATCCTCATCGATCCATCCTTCTTCTTCACAAATAAGACGGCGCACCGCAGGGCGAGACACTAGGTCTAATAAATCCCTTATCAAGCAAATTTTGCAACTACTCCTTCAATTCTTTCAACTCTGGCGGGGCCATACGGTATGGCGAAATGGAAATAGGCTGAGTGCCCGGGGCCAAATCAATATAAAAGTTAATATCCCTGTTTTGTGGCATCCCCGGCAGGTCTACAGGAAATACCTCTAGAAACTCACGAATGATCGGTACTGAATCCATGGAAGGAACCTCCGCATTAGAATCGCGGACATAAGCCAAATAAGCTAAACACCCCTCCTCGACCATATGTCGAGCCTTCACATAAGAGATAACCTTGTTGGTAGAATGACCTGGAGTCCCCCTCCACTCCAATCGAGGCAACCCCGGCAAAGCTAAGGTCACCATCTTGGCGTGATAATTCAATATAGGATGATAAGGTGACAGCCAATCCATCCCCAAAATGACATCAAAATCGACCATATCGAGAAGTAGGAGATATACACGAGTCTCAAGACTCCCAATGGTAACCAGACACGAACGATAAATGTGATCTACAACAATATCATCTCCCATAGGGGTGGGCACATACGCGGGAGCACTCAAAAAATCACGAGGCACAACCAAATATGAAGCAAAATAGGATGACACGTAGGAATAAGCAGAACCTGGATCAAATAGTACTGAGGCATCACTACTGCAAACTGAAACCGTACCTGTGATATCCGCGTTAGATGACTCAGCCTCAGGCCTGGCTAGAAAAAAATAGCATCGGGGCTGGGCCCCACCACTCCGAACTACATCTCGAGGACGGGCCCTGTCTAGCTGGCCTCCACCTCTAGCGGCTTGACCTCCACCTCTAATGCCCCGACCTCCACCTCTAGCTTCCTGACCCCTACCTCTAGCTCGCTGAGCCGGCGATGAAACACTCGGTGTTGGGACCATGGAACGAGAGCCCTGATGCTGAGAACTGCTCGATGCTCGAGGGAAAAACCTAGCAATGTGCCTCGGATCACTATAAGTATAGCAAAACCTCGGCTGCTGTGACTGCTGACCCTGAAACTAACCCTGTCGGCTTGAGTAACCACTTTGAAAACTCTAGAGCGGAGGTGCACTGATAGGAGCTGGTGGTGCACTGTAGGCTAGCTGATCGGAATAATGCATATGAGGGCCACTGCCACCTGAAGCACTGTGAGAAGCATGGAGTGCTGAATGAAACGCCCTGGGAGGATGGCCTCTACCAAAAGTACCCCTACCCCCAGATGAGGCACCACTGAATCCACCATAATGACGAGGTCTCTTGTCAGACCCCTGACCACTCCCTTAAGTTAGTACCATCTCGCCTGGCAACATTGGCAGCCATCTGAAAAGAAATCTCTCTCCCAGTCTCCTTAGCCATCTGCAATCTGATAGGCTGAGCAAGTCCCTCAATAAACCTCTTCACCTTCTCTTTCTCGGTAGGAAGAAGAAGAATAGCATGACGGCCAAATCCACAAATCGGGTCTCGTACTGAGTGACAGTCATAGAGCCCTGCTGAAGACGCTCAAACTGCCTCCGATAGTCCTCTCTCAACGTGAAGGAACTTCTCAAGAAATAACTGAGAGAACTGGTCCAAGTGAGAGCCGACGACCCAGCTGGTCTAGTCAACATATAATCCCTCCACCATTTCTTGGCGGAACCCGACAACTGGAATGCAACGAAATCAACCCCATGGGTCTCCACTATGCCCATGTTCCGTAACACCTCATGACAACTGTCCAGATAGTCTTGGGGATCCTCTGAAGATGCACCGCTGAAGTGAATTGGGAAAAGCTTGGTAAACCTATCCAGTCTTCATAAAGCCTCAAAAGACATAACTGATCCATCACTGGTCTATGCTGCAATACCCGGCTAAACTACCCAACAAGCTGAGTTGCTTGAGTTTGAAACTGAGGAGCCATCTGCTGTTGATACCCAATTTTTCCCTATAATATTTTTAAAATGCATATATGCCTTCAAAACTATGCATCAGCATCAATTGACATTTGTCCATAATTTCTACATTTTTGTCACGACCCCAGTTCACCCTCCATGAACATGTTGTGATGGCACCTAGTTCCTACAACTAGGTAAGCCTAACAGTGCAGAATAACAAATTAACATTTGCGGAATAATTAATTAAAACTGAACATACGGAAATAACAACTGTATATAAGGCCACTCGGCCTATACAACTCAAAAATATGCGGAAGTCTACAACTAAATCCCAAAACCCGGAAACTCACGGGAAACACAGGCTAACAGAATGTAGTAATCTGCTCTACACCAGAATGTCTAAACAACATGAAAGGAAAGAAAAGAACTATCTGCTAAAGGCGGAATAGAGTAGAGACTCTTGGTCTGCGGACGTAGCAGATATACCTCAAGTCTCAGCTAGGACTCTCCACCACGAGGATGATACGCCTGGGAGGAAGTTCCTGGATCTGCACATGGAAAAAAAACATGCGCAGAAGAGGCATGAGTACACCACAACGGTACTCAGTAAGTGCCAAGCCTAACCTCGGTTGGGTAGTGACGAGGAAGGTCAGGGCCCAACTGAGATAACATAATAAATAATGAGATAGCAGAAACAGTTTAAATAAAGTCTACAGCGAGAATCTAAACCAGGTAAATAAGGAAGAACAGTAATAGAAAACAAAGGTAACAATACACGGAAAACTGCTCTCAACAAGGAATGGTAGCCGGGGGATCTCTTGGTATCCCGAGGATCTCTTTGTATCCTCATCATCAACACTGGGGATCTCTCGGTATCCCGAGGATCTCTTGGTATCCTCAATAAGTAAGTCGGGGATCTCTTGGTATCCCAATATATATATAGAAACACATGTGCTAGGAATCTCTTGGTATCCCGCACCCTCAGTCCAGAGTATCTCAAGTACAGGGGGATCTCCCGGGAAGCCGTCCCGTAGTCCCAAATTAAACACACAACAACAACGATTCAAAAATCTCGGAACAATTCTAAAAATCAGGACAAGAAGTAGTAAATTATAGCCTAACATGCTTCACAGAGTACGAACAGCACAGTTAAAACAAATAAGCAAGTAGGCCAGCTAAACATAAGTCTCTAAGCTAGCACAGGTACAAACTTATAGTTAAAATGAACAAGTAAACAAGAAATCTCAATTTAAATACTTCAAGTAGAAACGGATTTACAACAATTAGCTCAAGTACGCGCTCGTCACCTCACGTACGAGGCATTCAAATATTCAAGATCATATCCTAAGGGAAAAGGGTCCCCCACACAAAGTTAGACAAGCCACTTACCTCGAACCGGCTCAATATCAACTAGAAACCACGCCCTTGCCACGAGTATCCGACTCCAAATGGCCCAAATCTATTCAATTCAATTACACATTGTAAATAACATCGCAAACACCTGGTTTTGCTATTAAATTCAAAGCTACGGCGTGAAATTAGGTGAAATGACCAAAATTCCCTTTAGGCCAATGCCTCGGAATCGAATAATTTTCACATTTTTAGAACCCTCGTACCCTGACGAGTCTAAATCTCCCAAATCGGAGGTCAAATGCACACTCAAAACTCAATAGTTTAGGTAATGAAGTTTTACCCCAAATTATCCAATTTTTGATCCTAAATTCGAATTCCGATGATGTATTTAACTATATAATGATGAAATATAACAAGAAGGGACCAAAGAAACATTACCCAGTGATCTTCACTTCAAAACCCACTTAAAATCGCCTTAAACCGAGCTCTCAATTGATTTTGCAAACTTATGAAATTAAACCCTCGATATTTCTAGTTCTGCCCAGGGATTTCCGCTTCTGCGGACAAGTGACCGCTTCTGCGGTCCCGCTATTGCGGAACACTGGCCGCTTCTGCGGCTTCCTTTAAAATCCCAGCTTCCGCTTCTGCGGTTCCCATCTCGCAGAAGCAGATCCGCTTCTGCGGAATTCCTACCGCTTCTGCAGTTTCCTGGACGGTGACCAAAATNAATGTTAAAAAGTTCAAAGCAATTGCTTTAGTGGCTTTCCTCTAGAGTGACCATGGTTACCTGGTGGAGTTAAAGTTTTTGTTCTCTTTTGGGAAGTTTTTTTTGCTTAGTGGCGTGTTGTGATTTTGAAAATAGTGGACACCGCTAAGAAAATCTTTCACAAACAATGGCGGTAAACTTTTTGTAGTACGAACTTTTCACTACTTTTCACTACTTAATTAATGCATATTTAAATATTAAAGTAGAAATCATTAAAATATTACTTTTATTGGATAATTAGAAGACTATTGGGAAAAAAATTCAAATTTACCCCTGAAGATTCAATTTTCCTATATCTACCCTCCATGAATCTTTTATCCATAAAATCCTTAATTTTGCCCCATATTTTTTTCTTCTCAGAAATGGTTGTCTACCTTAGCTATGAAATTTTTTCGCATGGAGATATACCGATAAAAAAACGAAGAAAAATATTTTATTATTAAATCTCTGAAATCTCTTTACAGTTCTCACAAATCTCTACAAATTTTCTTATATAAAATAAGCTACTAATATCCTATTTATAATAGTATAAAACCTATTTGAACTAGGAACCTGAAAACTTATTCCTATATAATTCGTACTATACATCTAGCTTTCAGAGACATTACAATAAAATGTTTTCCATTGTATTGGTATCTGAGCCAGCAACCTCCACCATCAAGTGCCGTGAGATATTTTATCCTGATATAGCATCAAATACGTTTCCTTTGGCTTCTCCTCCCATGGTCAGAGGAGATAACTATCAATTATGGATGTGACGGTGAAAACCTATTTACAATCTTTTGATTTGTGGAAAGCAGTTGAAGAAGATGATGAAACATCACCATTGCCGACCAGTCCAACTTTTGCGTAAATCAAGGATTACAATGAGGAAAATGTTAAAAAGTTCAAAGCAATTGCTTTAGTGGCTTTCCTCTAGAGTAACCATGGTTACCTGCTAGAGTTAAAGTTTTTGTTCTCTTTTGGGAAGTTTTCTTAGCTTAGTGGCGTGTTGTGATTTTGAAAATAGTGGACACCTCTAAGAAAATCTTTCACAAAGAAAGGCGGTAAGCTTTTTGTAGTACGAACTTTTCACTACTTAATTAATGCATATTTAAATATTAAAGTAGAATCATTAAAATATTACTTTTATTGGATAATTAGAAGACTATTGGAAAAAAAATTCAAATTTACCCCTGAAGATTCGATTTTTCCTTTATCTGCCCTCCATGAATCTTTTATCCATGAAATCCTTAATTTTGTCCCATATTTTTTTCTTCTCAGTAATGGTTGTCTACCTTAGCTCTGAAATTTTTTCGCATGGAGATATATCGATAAACAAATGAAGAAAAATATTTTATTATTAAATCTCTGAAATCTCTCTACAATTCTCACAGATCTCTACAAATTTTCATATATAAAATAAGCTACTAATACCCTATTTATAATAGTATAAAACCTATTTTAACAAGGAACCTGAAAACTTATTCCTATATAATTCTTACTATACATCTAGCTTTCAGAGATTTTACAATAAAATATTTTCCTTCATATTGGTATCAGAGCTAGCAACCTCCACCATCAAGTGCCATGAGACATTTTTTCCTGATATAACATCAAATATGTTTCCTTTGGCTTCTCCTCCCATGGTCACAGGAGATAACTATCAATTATGGATGTGACGGTGAAGACCTATTTACAATCTTTTGATAAGTGGAAAGCAGTTGAAGATGATGATAAAACATCACCATTGCCGACCAGTCCAACATTAGCGTAAATCGAGGATTACAAAGAGAAAATGTTAAAAAGTTCAAAGCAATTGCTTTAGTAGCTTTCCTCTAGGGTAACCATGGTTACCTGCTGGAGTTAAAGTTTTTGCTCTCTTTTGGGAAGTTTTCTTAGCTTAGTGGCATGTTGTGATTTTGAAAATAGTGGACACCGCTAAAAAAATCTTTCTCAAAGAAAGGCGGTAAACTTTTTGTAGTACGAACTTTTCACTACTTAATTAATGCACATTTAAATATTAAAGTAGAAATTATTAAAATATTACTTTTATTGGATAACTAGAAGACTATTGGGAAAAAATTCAAATTTACCCCTGAAGAGTTCGATTTGTCCTATATCTTCCCTCCATTAATCTTTTATCCATAAAATTATTTATTTTGTCCCATATTTTAACTTCTCAGGAACTGTTGTCTGCCTTGGCTCTGGAATTTGTCACATGGATACATATCGATAAACAAATAAAAACTATTTTATTATAAAATTTCTAAAAGCTCTCTACAGTTCTCACAAATCTCTACAAATTTTCTTATATAAAATAAGCTACTAATACCCCTATTTATAATGGTATAATACCTATTTCAACTAGGAACCTAAATACTTATTCCTATATAATTTTGACTATAAATCTATCTTTCAGAGATTTTACAATAAAATATTTTCCTTCATATTGGTATCAGAGCTAGCAATCTATACCATCAAGTGACGTGAGACATTTTTTCCTGATATAGCATAAAATACGTTTCCTTTGGCTTGTCCTACCATGTTCACAGGAGATAACTATCAATGATGGTTGTGACGATGAAGACCTACTTATAATATTTTTATTTGTGGAAAGCAGTTGAAGAAGATGATGAGACATCACATTGTCGGCCAATCCAACTTTAGCATAAATCAAGAATTACAATGAGGAAAAGGTCAAAAAGTTCAAAGCAATTGCTTTAGTAGATTTTCTCTAGAGCCGGCACTGAAGTATAGATGGCCATAGTGAGCTTCTGAAACGGTGGGTACCTGCTGGAGTTAAAATTTTGGCTCTCTTTTGGGAAGTTTTCTTAGCTTAGTAGCGTGTTGTGGTTTTGAAAATAATGGACACGGCTATGAAGATTTTTCAAAAAGAAAGGCAGTAAACTTTTTGTAGTACGGACTTTTCACTACTTAATTAATGCACGTTTAAATGTTAAGGTAGTAATCATTAAAATCTTACTTTTATTTGATAATTAGAAAACTATTGAGAAAAAAATTCAAATTCACCCTTGAAGATTCGATTTTTCCTGTATCTGCCCTCCATGATTCTTTTATCCATAAAATCCTTAATTTTGTCCCATAATTTTTTTCTTCTCAGAAATGGTTGTCTACCTTAGCTCTGAAATTTTTTCGCATGGAGATATATCGATAAACAAATGAAGAAAAATATTTATTAATAAAATATCCCTCTACAGTNTCATCACTATACGACTACGGAGTCTCTTCGGTATCCGACGGAGTCTCTTGGTATCTCATCATATACACTAGGGATCTCTTCGGTATTCCGAGGATCTCTTGGTATCCTCAATAAGTAAGCCGGGGAGTCTCTTGGTATCCCAGTATATATATAGAAACACATGTGCCAGGGATCTCTTGGTATCCCAGTATATATATAGAAACACATGTGCCAGGGATCTCTTGGTATCCTGCACCCTCAGTCCAGAATATCTCAAGTACAGGGGGATCTCCCGGGAAGCCGTCCCGTAGTCCCAAATTAAACACACAACAACAACGATTCATAAATCTCGGAACAATGCTAAAAATCAGGACAAGAAGTATTAAATTATAGCCTAACATGCTTCACAGAGTACAAATAGCACAGTTAAAACAAATAAGCAAGTAAGCCAGCTAAACATAAGTTTCTAAGCTAGCACAGGTACAAACTTACAGTTAAAATGAACAAGTAAATAAGAAATCTCAATTTAAATACTTCAAGTAAAAACGGATTTACAACAATTCGCTCAAGTACGCGCTCGTCACCTCACGTGCGAGGCATTCAAATATTCAAGATCATATCCTAAGGGAAAAGGGTCCCCCACACAAAGTTAGACAAGCCACTTACCTCGAACCGGCTCAATATCAACTAGAAACCACGCTCTTGCCACGAGTATCCGACTCCAAATGGCCCAAATCTATTCAATTCAATACACATTGTAAATAACATCGCAAACACCTGGTTTTGCTATTAAATTCAAAGCTACGGCGTGAAATTAGGTGAAATGACCAAATGCCCTTCAGGCCAACGCCTCGGAATCTAATAATTTTCACATTTTTAGAACCCTCGTACCCTCACGAGTCTAACCATATAAAAATCTCCCAAATCGGAGGTCAAATGCCCACTCAAAACTCAATAGTTTAGGTAATGAAGTTTTACCCCAAATTATCCAATTTTTGATCCTAAATTCGAATTCCGATGATGTATTTAACTATATAATGATGAAATATAACAAGAAGGGACCAAAGAAACATTACCCAGTGATCTTCACTTCAAAACCCACTCAAAATCGCCTTAAACCGAGCTCTCAATTGATTTTGCAAACTTATGAAATTAATCTCGACATTTCTATTTCTGTCCAGGGATTTCCGCTTCTGCAGACAAGGGACCGCTTCTGCGGTCCCGCTTTTGCGGAACACTGGCCGCTTCTGCGGCTTCCTTTAAAATCCCAGCTTCCGCTTCTGCGGTTCCCATCTCGCAGAAGCGGATCCGCTTCTGCGGAATTCCTACCGCTTCTGCGGTTTCCTGGAAGGTGACCAAAAATCGCTTCTGCGAAGCCAAGGCCGCTTTTGCGGCTCCGGTTCTGCGGTTCTCAAGCTGCAGAAGCGAAAAGATACCAGAAGCAGCAGAACTGCTACCTCTTAACTTCCTAAATTCTTCCGTTAACCACCTGAAATCATCCCGAGGCCCCCGGGACCTCAACCAAAAGCACCAATACCACCTAATACCTTATTCAAACTTGTACCAATCTTAAAAACACCTAAAACAACACCGGAAACCCGATTAAATCAAGGATTCAGGCCTAGGAACTTCAATTTCCAACAAAACACGTTTTCGATCAAAAACCTACCCGAACCTCGTCCGAATGACCTGAAATTTCGCACACACATCCCAAATGACATGACGGAACTGCTGTAACTTCCGAAATTCCAATCCGACCCTCGGATCAAAAACTCACTATTGGACCGGAAACTTCAAAAATACAAACTTCGGCATTTCAAGCCTAAATGAGCTATGGACTTCCAAAATACATTCCGAACACGCTCCCAACCCCGAAATCACCTAACGAAGCTAACGGAACCATCAGATTTCCATTCCGAGGTTGTCTTCACACTGTTCCGACTACGGACCATTTTTCAACACTTAAGCTCTCATTTAGGGACTAAGTGTCCCAAAACTCTCCAAAACTTAACACCGAACGTCCCGACATACCAAAATAGCAGAAATGAACTTAGGGGAAGCACTTAATGGGGGATCGGGGCGTAAATTCCAAAAACAACCGGCCGGGTCGTTACATCCTCCTACACTTAATCATTCGTTCGTCCTCGAACGAGCATAGAGAACATACCTGAGGTAGAGAAAAGGTGAGGGTACTGGCTGCGCATATCCTGCTCGGTCTCCCAAGTCGCCTCCTCGGTCGGTTGACCCCGCCACTGAACCTTCACTAAAGCGATGTTTTTTGACCTCAACTTCCTGATCTGACTATCCAAAATAGCCACTGGCTCCTCAACATAGGATAGATCCTTGTCCAGCTGGACTGAACTGAAATGCAACACATGCGACGGATCCCCGTGATATCTCCGGAGCATCGAAACATGAAATACCGGATGAACTCCGGCCAAACTGGGAGGTAAGGCAACCTCCCCAACTCGTCTCAAGATCTCAAAAGGGCCAATAAACCTCGGACTCAACTTTCCTTTCTTCCCAAACCGCATGACGCCTTTCATAGGCGAGACCCGAAGCAGAACCCGCTCACCAACCATATATGAAACATCACGAACCTTCGTGTCCGCTTAACTCTTCTGCCTGGACTGGGCTGTACGGAGTCTATCCTGAATCACCTTAATCTTCTCCAATGCATCCTGAACCATCTCTGTGCCCAATAGCCTGGTCGCGCCCGGCTCAAACCAACCCACCGGAGATCTGCACCTCCTACCATATAAAGCCTCATACGGCGCCATCTGAATGCTGGACTGATAGCTGTTATTGTAAGCAAACTCCGCCAGTGGCAAGAAATGATCCCAAGACCCTCCGAACTCAATCACACACGCACGGAGCATATCCTCAAAAATCTGAATATTGCGCTCGGACTATCCGTCCGTCTGGGGGTGAAATGTTGTGCTCAACTCCACCCGAGTGCCTAACTCCTGCTGCACGGCTCTCCAGAACCGCGATGTAAACTGAGTACCTCTCTCTAAAATGATAGAAACTGGAATACCATGCAAACGGACGATCTCCCTGATATAAATCTCCGCCAACCGCTCCAATGAATAAGTGGTACACACAGGAATGAAATGAGCGGACTTGGTCAGCCGGTCCACAATAACCCAAATGGAATCAAACTTCTTCAAGGTCCGTGGAAGTCCAGATACAAAATCCATGGTGATGCGCTCCCATTTCCACTCCGGAATCTCTATCTGCTGGAGCAACCCACCCGGGCGCTGGTGCTCATACTTCACCTGCTGGCAGTTGAGGCATCTAGACACATAACCAACCATATCCTTCTTCATCCGCCTCCAC
>NW_017672271.1:91441-123647 GCF_001879085.1 Nicotiana attenuata
TCCCTGCACTTTTATTTTGGGACTACGGGACGGTATCCCGGGAGATCCCCCTGCACACTGATGATTGGATTACGGGACGGTATCCCGGGAGATCTTTTGATATCGATATGAGATTTGGACTACGGGACGGTATCCCGGAAGTTCCATTGGACAGTTGAAAAAAGGGCTACAGGACGGTATCCTGGGAGACCCCCGTCGGTATTCTTGTAATTTTGCTGTATTTACTCTGTGTTCCTGTTATGTCTTGCAGTTCTATATTTCATTGATCTGTCTTATCACATCGTTGTGTTCATTAGTTTTCTTCAGATTTCAATACTGTTAATATCTCGCTATTTTATTGTTTCTGTTTCAGTAGGGCCCTGACCTTTTCCTCGTCACTACCCAACCGAGGTTAGGCTTGGCACTTACTAAGTACTGCTGTGGTGTACTCACGCCTCTTCTGCGCATGTTTTTCATGTGCAGATCCAGGTGTTTCTGAGCAGGCGTACCGCCAGTAGCTGTCAGGGAGCGTATTGGGGACTTGAGGTATACATCTGCTACGTCCGCAGATCCGAAAAGACTCCTTCTCATTTTATCCATAGTTGTTAGATGTTATTTCGAACCCTCTTTCTATTAGACTATTCTGGTGACTAGAGCAGTGTATGATTTCTTATAGCCTGTGTTGCCCGTGAGTTTCCGGGTCTTGGAGGTTATTTCAGTATTTTGTATTAAAGTGTATGTGCCAGGCGACAACTGTATACATTACTCATGTTATTAGCTTCGAATGTAAATTTTGCAAATGTTGTTACTTCCGCAATGTGTTAGGCTTACCTAGTCGTGAAGACTAGGTGCCGTCATGACGTGTTCACAATTGGTGAACTAGGGTCGTGACATCTACCTTAGCTCTGAAATTTTTTCGCATGGAGATATATCGATAAACAAATGAAGAAAAATATTTTATTATAAAATCTCTGAAATCTCTCTACAGTTCTCACAAATCTCTACAAATTTTCTTATATAAAATAAGCTACTAATACCCTATTTCTAATAGTAGAAAACCTACTAGGAACTTGAAAACTTATTCCTATATAATTCTTACTATACATCTAGCTTTTAGAGTCTTTACAATAAAATATTTTCCTTTATATTGGTATCAGAGCCAGCAACCTCCACCATCAAGTGTCATGAGACATTTTTCCTGATATAGCATCAAATACGTTTCCTTTGGCTTCTCCTCCCATAGTCACAAGAGATAACTATCAATTATGGATGTGACGGTGAAGACATATTTACAATCATTTGATTTGTGGAAAGCAGTTGAAGAAGATGATGAAACATCACCATTGCCGACCAGTCCTACTTTAGCGTAAATCAAGGATTACAATGAGAAAAATGTTAAAAAGTTCAAAGCAATTGCTTTAGTGGCTTTCCTCTAGAGTAACCATGGTTACCTGCTGGAGTTAAAGTTTTTGTTCTCTTTTGGGACGTTTTCTTAGCTTAGTGGCGTGTTGTGATTTTGAAAATAGTGGACACCGCTAAGAAAATCTTTCACAAACAAAGGCGGTAAGCTTTTTGTAGTACGAACTTTTCACTACTTAATTAATGCATATTTAAATATTAAAGTAGAAATCATTAAAATATTATTTTTATTGGATAATTAGAAGACTATTGGGAAAAAAATTCAAATTTACCCCTGAAGATTCGATTTTTCCTATATCTGCCCTCCATGAATCTTTTATCCATAAAATCCTTAATTTTGTCCCATATTTTTTTTCTTCTCATAAATGGTTGTCTACCTTACCTCTGAAATTTTTTCGCATGGAGATATATCGATAAACAAATGAAGAAAATATTTTATTATTAAATCTCTGAAAACTCTCTACAGTTCTCACAAATCTCTACAAATTTTCTTATACAAAATAAGCTACTAATACCCTATTTATACTAGTATAAAACCTATTTGAACTAGGAACCTGAAAACTTATTCCTATATAATTCTTACTATACATCTAGCTTTCACAGACATTACAATAAAATATTTACCTTTGTATTGGTATCAGAGCCAGCAACCTCCACCATCAAGTGTCATGAGACATTTTTTCCTGATATAGCATCAAATATGTTTCCTTTGGCTTCTCCTCCCATGGTCACAGGAGATAACTATCAATTATGGATGTGACGGTGAAGACCTATTTACAATACTTTGATTTGTGGAAAGCAGTTGAAGAAGATGATGTAATATCACCATTGCCGACCAGTCCAAATTTAGCGTAAATCAAGGATTACAATGAGAAAATGTTAAAAAGTTCAAAACAATTGCTTTAGTGGCTTTCCTCTAGAGTAACCATGGTTACCTGTTGCAGTTAAAGTTTTTGCTCTCTTTTGGAAAGTTTTCTTAGCTTAGTGGCGTGTTGTGATTTTAAAAATAGTGGACACCGCTAAGAAAAGCTTTCACAAAGAAAGGTGGTAAGCTTTTTGTAGTATGAACTTTTCACTACTTAATTAATGCACATTTAAATATTAAAGTAGAAATCATTAAAATATTACTTTTATTGGATAATTAGAAGACTATTGGGAAAAAAATTTAAATTTTCCCCTGAAGAGTTCGATTTGTCCTATATCTTCCCTCCATTAATCTTTTATCTATAAAATCATTAATTTTGTCCCATATTTTAACTTCTCAGGAACTGTTGTCTACCTTGGCTCTGGATTTCTCGCATGGATACATATTGATAAACAAATAAAAACTATTTTATTATAAAATCTCTGAAAGCTCTCTACAGTTCTCACAAATCTCTACAAATTTTCTTATATAAAATAAGCTACTAATACCCCTATTTATAATGGTATAAAACTGTCACGACCCTAGTTCACCCTCCATGAACATGTCGTGATGGCACCTAGTTCCTACAACTAGATAAGCCTAACAGTGCGGAATAAAAAAATTAACATTTGCGGAATAATTAATTAAAGCTGAACATACGGAAATAACAACTGTATATAAGGCAACTCGGCCTAAACAACTCAAAAATATGCGGAAGTCTACAACTTAATCCCAAAACCCGGAAACTCACGGGAAACACAAGCTAATAGAATGTAGTGATCTGCTCTACACCAGAATGTCTAACAACATGAAAGGAAAGAAAGGAACTATCTGCTAAAGCCGGAATAGAGTAGAGACTCCTGGTCTGCGGACGTAGCAGATATACCTCAAGTCTCAGCTAGAACTCTCCACCACAAGGATGATACACCTGGGAGGAAGTACCTGGATCTGCACATGAAAAACATGCGCAGGAAGGGCATGAGTACACCACAGCGGTACTCAGTAAGTGCCAAGCCTAACCTCGGTTGGGTAGTGACGAGGAAGGTGAAGGCCCTGCTGAGATAACATAATAAATAATGAGATAACAGAAACAGTTTAAATAAAGTCTACAACAAGAATTCTAAACCAGGTAAATAAGGAAGAACAGTAATAGAAAGCAAAGAAACAATACAAGGAAAACTGCCCTCAACAAGGAATAATAGCCGGGGATCTCTTGGTATCCCGAGGATCTCTTGGTATCCTCATCATATACACTAGGGATCTCTTGGTATCCCGAGGATCTCTTGGTATCCTCATCATATACACTAGGTATCTCTTGGTATCTCGAGGATCTCTTGGTATCCTCAATAAGTAAGCCGGGGATCTCTTGGTATCCTAGTATATATATAGAAACACATGTGCCAGGGATCTATTGGTATCCAGCACCCTCAGTCCAGAATATCTCAAGTACAGGGGGATCTCCCGGGAAGCCGTCCCGTAGTCCCAAATTAAACACACAACAACAAACAACTCATAATCTCATAGTAATGCTAAAAGATCAGGACAAGAAATAGTAAATTCTAGCCTAACATGCTCCACAGGGTACAAATAGCACAACTAAACAATTAGCAAGTAAGCCAGATAAACATGAGTCTCTAAGCTAGCACAGGTATAAACTTACAGATTAAAATGAACAAGTAAACATGAAATCTCAATTTAAATACTTCAAATAGAAACGGGTTTACAACAATTAGCTCAAGTACGCGCTCGTCACCTTACGTTCGAGGCATTCAAATATTCAAAGGATCATATCCTAAGGGAAAAAGGTCCCACACACAATGTTAGACAAGCCACTTACCTCGAACCGGCTCAATATCAACTAGAAACCACGCTCTTTCCACGAGTATCCGACTCCAAATGGCCCAAATCTATACAGTTCAATTACACATTGTAAATAACATCGCAAACACCTGGTTTTGCTATTAAATTCAAAGCTACCGCGTGAAATTAGGTGAAATGACCAAAATGCCCTTCAGGCCAACGCCTCGGAATCGAATAATTTTCACATTTTTAGAACACTCGGACTCTCACGAGTCTAACCATATAAAAATCTGCCAAATCGGAGGTCAAATGCCCACTCAAAACTCAATAGTTTAGGCAATGAAGTTTTACCCCAAATTATCCAATTTTTTTTGATCCTAAATTCGAATTCCAATGATGTATTTAACTATATAATGATGAAATATAACAAAAAGGGACCAAAGAAACGTTACCCAGTGATCTTCTCTTCGAAACCCACTCAAAATCGCCTAACACCGAGCTCTCAATTGATTTCTCCAACTTATGAAATAAAAACCCTCGAATTTCTATATCTGTACAGTGAATGCCGCTTCTGCGGCCCCGCCTATGCGAAACACTGCCCGCTTCTGCGGCTTCTTTTAAAAGGCCAGACCTCCGCTTCTGCGGATAAATAACCGCTTTTGCGGTTCCTGAGGGGGGGGACCAAACTCGCTTCTGCGATGAGCGAGCCGCTTCTGCGGTTCCCAAGCCGCAGAAGCGAAAATACCAGAGGGAACAAAATACCAGCTGCTGCAAACTTAGAAATTTTCCTCCATTAACCACCCGAAATTATCCCGAGGCCCCCGGGACCTCAACCAAAAGCACCGATACCACTTAATACCTTATTCATACTTGTACCAATCTTGAAAACACCTAAAACAATGCCGGAAACCCGAATTAATCAAAGATTCAAGCCTAAGAACTTCAAATTCCTTCCAAATACGTTTTCGATCAAAGACCTAACCAAAACACGTCCAAATGACCTGAAATTTTGTACACACATCCCAAATGACATGACGGAGCTACTGCAACTTCCGAAATTCCAATCCGACCCTCGGATCAAAAACTCACTATCGGACCGGAAACTTTAAAAATTCAAACTTCGGCATTTCAAGTCTAAATGAGCTATGGACTTCCAAAATACATTCCGAACACGCTCCCAACCCCGAAATCACCTAACGGAGCTAACGGAACCATCGGATTTCCATTCCGAGGTCGTCTTCACACTGTTCCGAATACAGACCATTTTTCAACTCTTAAACTCTCATTTAGGGACTAAGTGTCCCAAAACACTCCGAATCCTAATACCGAACGTCCCGGCAAACCAAAATAGCAGAAATGAACTTAGGGAAAGCAGTTAATGGGGAATCGAGGCGTAAATTCCAAAAACGACCGGCCGGGTCGTTACATCCTCCTACACTTAAATATTCGTTCGTCCTCGAACGAGCATAGAGAACATACCTGAAGAAGTGAAAAGATGAGGGTACTGGCTGCGCATATCCCGCTCGGTCTCCCAAGTCGCCTCCTCGGCCGGCTGACCCCGCCACTGAACCTTCACTGTAGCAATGTTCTTTGACCTCAACTTCCTGATCTGTCTGTCCAATATAGCCACTGGCTCCTCAACATAGGATAGATCCTTGTCCAACTGGACTGAACTGAAATCCAACACGTGCGACGGGTCACCGTGATACCTCCGGAGCATCGAAACATGAAATATCGGATGGACTACGACCAAGCTAGGAGGTAAGGCAAGCTCATAAGCAACCTCCCCAACTCGCCTCAAGATCTCAAAAGGGCCAATAAACCTCGGACTCAGCTTCCCTTTCTTCCCAAACCTCATGACGCCTTTCATAGGCGAGACCCGAAGCAGAACCCGCTCACCAACCATATATGAAACATCACGAACCTTCCTGTCCGCGTAACTCTTCTGTCTGGACTGGGCTGTACGGAGTCCATCCTGAATCGTCTTAACCTTCTTCAATGCATCCTGTACTAACTCTGTGCCCAGTAGCCTGGCCTCACCCGGCTCAAACCAACCCACCGGAGAACTACACCTCCTACCATATAAAGCCTCATACGGCGCCATCTGAATGCTGGACTGATAACTATCGTTGTAAGCAAACTCCACCAGTGGCAAGAAATGATCCCAAGACCCTCCAGTTCCATGATTCAATGTTTAACTCCTCACGCACCTTACCGTGCTACCACAACTCAGTTGAACACACCAGCTCGATCAATTATGAAGATATTCCTTTTTATTCAAGCAAATAAGCCTTAGAGCCCAATTCCAACATCCGGAATTTTATGCCCGACCTGTTTCCAGCATATGATCACCATAACAATCACTACACGCTATATCCAAACATGGTTGCATAACTTGCTGAAGTTCACACCTCGCATCACTTTACTTACCGGACCACAGTAACATTTCCTGATCGACTTAGTCAAAAATTCCACGAATCTGATGCTCTCATTGCACCCCATGACATGCATAGGCCTCACTCTAACTCTTGCAAGGCCGTCACAACGGAGAGATATGCGAAAATTCATAATCGACTGCCGAGTCAACCAATCACTGAGTCTATACTCCTGACAAGAAGCATTACCTCATTCTGAACCAATTAATGGTCTTTGCCTCTAATAGATATTTCACGTAATCAGATTGCACTGATCCTAAATCCAACAATCTCGTCTCACCCAGTACGAATGCTCAGACAATAAGCCACCCCAACATGACCAAAAGTCTCATATGATGTCACAATGCACCAATAGGCTACCAATTAGAATGCGATACAAAAAAAGGAAAGTGAACTCTGAAAAGAAATTTCAATTACCCCGCTCGCGAATCATACATGCGACGCGGGCGCGCAGCTAATATGAGCCTCCTCCAGAAAATAGGAAACATAACACAATAAACAGATATGGGAAACTGTACTGAACATCACACTTGTTGCGGCGTGCAACCCGATCCGAGCAATCATAACCATGGCGGCGTGCCACCCGATCCAAATAACATACCCGTGGCGGCGTGCCACCCGATCCACACATGGACCTCACATAAGGAGATGTACATCGAGCTAAATTGCTCATTACAACAAGATACTAAGCATCAGTCATAACCATGCTAAGTGTATAACACCATTCCCTGGGGAGACATATAACGTTATAATCCACAAACTCGGGCACAACTGAGGTGCGATACAAGATCTGAATCTCAAGAGCCATTCTGCTCATATAACATCATCGCCACGCGGAACTTCAGCACATAAAAATTTACCAAGCCGTCTCATAACTCATACGGCGCAATAGTTCCTCCATAAGGAACGCTCGCTGACACGAACACAACTGGCCTGATATAAAGCCCTGCTCACATATAAATCAATCCACTGATCTCAAGCCGATTTCTGATTGCACCAACTTGGCTAATAACCTTTCAAAGGTCCATAGTAACCCCCTTTTCCTCATAACACATAAGAACAACCATCATAACCGGAGCAACCTCCTCAGTTCGCAACCCAACAAACAAAGTGCCCTCCCGGCATAAATTCTAAAATTAATGATGCTACCACAATCCTCATGCCTGGTTTAAATCTTTAGTCAATCAAGTGACTACATGTCACACTTATACAATCTTCCTGTGGGACACGCTCCCACAATCTTCCGAAATGAATAACGGGTCCGCACATCTAAACCATCGGCCGCACTAACACTGAAAAGCGATCAAGAATCCTTAACCAGGATGCAAAGCCTTTTTCACAACACATCGATCTCAGGTGACACTGAAGACAATACCAATTTACTTTAAACATTCCACCCTTTTTCTTGCTCATCCGAGCTCGTGACATCTTTGTCCACACCGAGCTGTTACCTTGATCTTTACTTCGAATCCCATACCACTCACTGCACCTAACATGACACATACGACTTCGGGACCGCTAATAGGCTAACACTTCATCACTTAAAAGCTTTTCACTTAACTCACTTAAGGAGAACCATAGCAACACTTAGGTGAATTCTCATAACCGTAGAATATGCAAACCTCCAAGTAGTGGCCTGAGCCACCATGGCCATTCCAGGATCCGCCTACACATGACAGGCCATATCAGAAGAGTGCTTCTGAACAACATTAATTTTGGCGACCGACAAGCCTCACACGCACCGCCACAAATCACACGCATTACTTGATCACGCTGAAGGAATTGACCCCTACCACCAATACGCCAACTCAACTATGTTTAACCAATATATCTTCCTTAATTTACCCCGATTGCCTTAGTAATAACAATAACTCCTTTCAACACATAACACACTCCATCCGCACTCACCCCGGGTGACCTGGAACCGCGAGACCATGCTGTCTCAAATCCCATGAACCATTTCATACCTTCCTTGGGCGTACATTCGCACCCTCAACTGACATGCCCATTCCACTAACCCTTCTACGAATCCGAAGTCCTTTCTCATCCTTCTCTCAAGTCTGAACATGAGCCAATAAGGCTAACCATAACACCCTTTAACAATTCCTTTGCTCCAATTACCACTTATGTTCTTTTCCCGTAGCCGAGTGACCCAGAAATATGCTAACAACCTGAAAACCTCGCAAGTGGTTAACCATGCAACCCAATCATAGGCGGTGGGACTCTCCCACTTATCTTGAAGCCACTATTACACAACTCTGGAGTTCACCAGGATTCTTAATCTCTTATTGACATAACCTTGCACAATCAACCACCAAAATTCTTGATATCTTACTGTAGAAGCCCCCTTTTTATACTCTGAATCATTAACAACATTCGCACGACCGATCCCTTCACTGTATAACCAATAGAATTCTTCGCAGAAGCATCGCCAACCACGCGACCGCTAACCTGCTCACAAGAATAACTCACCTGTAGAAATCACTCCCCGGCATCTCCCAACGCTGCTGCACGGGGCACAATCACCACGACATCAATAACTCATCCTGAGTCCGAGCTCACTCTCCAGGTGCACAATTTCATTCACCCCTCGTGGACATCAATTAAATGTGCGGCAATATTCTTCCAATTCAAAGGTATGTTGTATCCTTCTTCATTCAAGAAGCTGCTTCCCGTTATATCAAATCTTCCGCCGCATAATAGCTCATACTTCTAATTAAATCCGTAGGCCCCAAATCACTAATCACCAATATTCTCAGGTCACTCCAAACTCTCCTTAAGGTACGTGGTCATCCCACTGCAAAGCCCATATGCAACTCCGCCACTCTCCCACTTTGGCGGAACTCATCCCCTTAATCGACTACTCGGCCCTTGGCCGCTTATACTCGGACTCCTAGAAATTTTAGCCACCGCCCGACACTTCCCACGTGTCTTTCCTCATCCTTTGCTGCTCAGCCGCTACCTTAAATAGAGTCTGTCTTCGTGGCACTTGAACCCACAATTGCTGCTGACTTTAAACCTTTTCGAAGGTCATCTTCCTCGAGTAGCACGCGTCCTCACCATCCGTGAGAGAATAGAAGGCAGAAGTTTAGGATTGTGATGTCAAAAATCTCGTACGACAGGGAATCAAATAAAGTGAAATTCTCCTAACGGTTACATAGCCTCTCGTAGATAAGTACAGACGTCTCCGTGTCGATCAGCGAGACTCTAACAAACCGGCCTGTGTTCCGTGACTCCTATTAACCTAGAGCTCTGATACCAACTTGTCACGACCCCAGTTCACCCTCCATGAACATGTCGTGATGGCACCTAGTTCCTACAACTAGGTAAGCCTAACAGTGCGGAATAAAAAAATTAACATTTGCGGAATAATTAATTAAAACTGAACATACGGAAATAACAACTGTATATAAGGCCACTCGGCCTAAAAAACTCAAAAATATGCGGAAGTCTACAACTAAATCCCAAAACCTGGAAACTCACAGGAAATGCAGGCTAATAGAATGTAGTGATCTGCTCTACACCAGAATGTCTAACAACATGAAAGGAAAGAAAGGAACTATCTGCTAAAGCCGGAATAGAGTAGAGACTCTTGGTCTGCGGACGTAGCAGATATACCTCAAGTCTCAGCTAGAACTCTCCACCACGAGGATGTAACACCTGGGAGGAAGTACCAGGTTCCGCACATGAAAAACATGCGCAGGAAGGGCATGAGTACACCACAGCGGTACTCAGTAAGTGCCAAGCCTAACCTCGGTTGGGTAGTGACGAGGAAGGTCAGGGCCCTATTGAGATAACATAATAAATAATGAGATAACAGAAACAGTTTAAATAAAGTCTACAACGAGAATTCTAAACCAGGTAAATAAGGAAGAACAGTAATAGAAAGCAAGGTACAATACAAGAAAAACTGCCCTCAACAAGGAATAATAGTCGGGGATCTGTTGGTATCCCAAGGATCTCTTGGTATCCTCATCATATACACTAGGGATCTCTTGGTATCCCGAGGATCTCTTGGTATCCTCATCATATACACTAGGGATCTCTCGGTATCCCGAGGATCTCTTGGTATCCTCAATAAGTAAGCCGGGGATCTCTTGGTATCCCATTATATACATAGAAACACATGTGCCAGGGATTCTCTTGGTATCCCGCACCCTCAGTCCAGAATATCTCAAGTACAGGGGGATCTCCCGGGAAGCCGTCCCGTAGTCCCAAATTAAACACACAACAACAAGCAACTCATAATCTCAGAATAATGCTAAAAGATCATGACAAGAAATAGTAAATTCTAGCCTAACATGCTCCACAGAGTACAAATAGCACAGCTAAACAATTAGCAATTAAGCCAGATAAACATGAGTCTCTAAGCTAGCACAGGTATAAACTTACAGTTTAAAATGAACAAGTAAACATGAAATCTCAATTTAAATACTTCAAGTAGAAACGGGTTTACAACAATCAGATCAAGTACACGCTCGTCACCTCACGTACGAGGCATTCAAATATTCAAAGATCATGTCCTAAAGGGAAAAGTCCCCCACACAAGGTTAGACAAGCCACTTACCTCGAACCGGCTCAATATCAACTAGAAACCACGCTCTTTCCACGAGTATCCGACTCCAAATGGCTCAAATCTATTCAATTCAATTACACATCGTAAATAACATCGGAAACACCTGGTTTTGCTAATAAATTCAAAGATACGACGTAAAATTAGGTGAAATGACCAAAATGCCTTTCAGGCCAACGTCTCGGAATCGAATAATTTTCACATTTTTAGAACCCTCGTACTCTCACGAGTCTAACCATATAAAAATCTCCCAAATCGGAGGTCAAATGCCCACTCAAAACTCAATAGTTTAGGCAATGAAGTTTTACCCCAAATTATCCAATTTTTTTGATCCTAAATTCGAATTCCAATGATGTATTTAACTATATAATGATGAAATATAACAAAAAGGGACCAAAGAAACGTTACCTAGTGATCTTCTCTTCAAAACCCACTCAAAATCGCCTAAAATCGAGCTCTCAATTGATTTCTCCAACTTATGAAATTAAAACCCTCGAATTTCTATATCTGTACAGTGAATGCCGCTTCTGCGGTCTAGGGACCGCTTCTGCGGTCCCGCCTATGGGAAACACTGCCCGCTTCTGCGACTTCTTTTAAAAGGCCAGACCTCCGCTTCTGCGGATAAATAACCGCTTCTGCGGTTCCTGAGGGGGGGACCAAACTCGCTTATGCGATGAGCGAGCCGCTTCTGCGGTTCCCAAGCCGCAGAAGCGAAAATACCAGAGGGAACAAAATACCAGCTGCGCAAGCTTAGAAATTTTCCTCCGTTAACCACCCGGAATCATCCCGAGGCCCCCGGGACCTCAACTAAAAGCCCCGATACCACCTAATACCTTATTCAAACTTGTACCAATCTTAAAAACACCTAAAACAACGCCGGAAATCCGAATTAATCAAAGATTCAAGCCCAAGAACTTCAAATTCCTTCCAAATACGATTTCGATAATAAACCTAACCAAAACACATCCAAATGAACTGAAATTTTGCACACACATCCCAAATGACATGACGGAGCTACTGCAACTTCCGGAATTCCAATCCGACCCTCGGATCAAAAACTCACTATCGGACCGGAAACTTCAAAAATTCAAACTTCGGCATTTTCAAGTCTAAATGAGCTACGGACTTCCAAAATACATTCCGAACACGCTCCCAACCTCGAAATCACCTAACAGAGCTAACGGAACCATCAGATTTCCATTCCGAGGTCGTCTTCACACTGTTCCGACTTCGGACCATTTTTCAACACTTAAGCTCTCATTTAGGGACTAAGTGCCCCAAAACACTCCGAATCCTAACACCGAACATCCCGGCTAACCAAAATAGCAGAAATGAACTTAGGGGAAGCAGTTAAGGGGGGATCGGGGCGTAAATTCTAAAAACAACCGGCCGGGTCGTTACAAAAACCTATTTCAACTAGGAGCCTAAATACTTATTCCTATATAATTTTCACTATAAATCTAGCTTTCAAAGATTTTACAATAAAATATTTTCCTTCATATTGGTATCAGAGCTAGCAATCTATACCATCAAGTGACTTGAGACATTTTTTCCTGATATAGCATCAAATACGTTTCCTTTGGCTTCTCCTACCATGTTCACAGGAGATAACTATCAATGATGGCTGTGAAGATAAAGGCCGATTTACAATCTTTTGATTTGTGGAAAGCAGTTGAAGAAGATAATGAAGTATCACCATTGTCGGTCAGTCCAACTTTGATGTAAATCAAGAATTATAATGAGTTGGATACTCGTGGCAAGCGCGTGATTTCGGATTGATTTTGAGCCGATTCGAGGTGAGTGGCTTGCCTAACCTTGTGTGGGGGAACTCCCCTTAGGATTTGGTATTATTGTTATATGAATGCGGTGTACGTGAGGCGACGAGTGCGTACACGTGCTAATTGTTGGAAAACCTCGTTTTCATTAAGTAAATAATCTGTGTTTCCTTTTGTTGAACAGTACTTGTATTTTAAAGCCTACTGTTTCACTTAGGAAAGCATGCTTAAGTGATTTAGCTGTTCTATCTGTTTAAACTGTGCACTTGAATTCTATACAGCATGTTTATAATAGAAATCTCTATTTTCTTGGTACGAACTTGAATAAACTGTAGATTCTTTTCTTGAGACTGCTGTGTGTTTACTTTGGGACTACGGGACGATATTCCGGGAGATCCCCCTACATGTTTATTTTAGGACTACGGATCGATATTCCGAAAGATCCCCCTGCACATTTATATTTGGGATTACGGGACAACATCACGGTAGATTTCCCCTGTACTGGATATTTACTTTGGGACTACGGATTGGTATTCCGGGAGATTCCCCTGCATATTTATGATTCGTACTACGGGACGGTATCCCGAGAGATCCTCCGCACATTTACGTTTGGGACTACGGGACGATATCATAGGAGATACCCTGTTGCTATCTCTGTATACTGAGTTATATTCTTTCTGTGATTTAATCTTTATCAACTGTTAGTATTTCTAATTATATTGTCACATTTCATACTATTTTACGCTGTTATATATATATATATATAACCAGTAGGGCCCTGACCTTCCTCGTCACTACTCGACCGAGGCTAGGCTTGGCACTTACTGGGTACCGCTGTAGTGTACTCATGCCCTTTCCTGCACATGGTTTTCGTGTGCATATCCAAGTCCGTTCTATCAGTGAGGCGGGCGATATCAAAGATTTCGAGGTATATCTGCCGCGTCTGCAGACCTAGAAGACCCTCTCTATTCTCCCCATTAGCTTAGTCTTTCTATATTTACTTTGATTAGATATTCTGGAGTTAGAACACTACTTAGTTTTCTATAGCTTGTGATTTCATGAGATTCCGGATTTTGGGAGTTTTTGATTCAGTTTTGAGAGTGTGTATTGTAGATGGCGAGCTGCATTTTAAACTCTTTTATTATGTTTTTCTCGCAAATTGCCAGTTTCGTATTTCATTTTCTTTCTCCGCAATTTATTAGGCTTACCTAGTCGTAAAGACTAGGTGCCGTCATGACAGTTCATGGAGGGAGAGCTTGGATCGTGACAGTCTGTGGACATGATCTTTAATCCTTTCCAATTATCTCATCTTTTGAATCTCAAATTCTCTTTTAAGATTTAAAACTTGCATCAATATTGATTGATCATTGCCCAAGTATTCATTTCGTAGAAGATTTCATATTTTCTTTGTTCACATATCATAATTTTTGTAATAATTACTTCTGAAGCAGAGGAATACAAAGAATTTATTACTTTGAACTTTTTGGCCTTTGCCCAAATCTAATCAAATAAATTTCATAATTTAAATATAACTGCAAATAACGAATTTAGCTAAAAGAATCGAAGCTAAGGTAATAAAATGGAAAAACACCCAAAAATCCTCTCCGGGCCCATGTCTCGGAATCGGGAAAAAGTTACGGATTATGACCCATTCACACACGAGCACACTCGAACAAAAATCACCAAAATCCGACGTCAAAATCTCAAAATCAGATTTTAAGTTGGAGAACTTTACCTCAATTCTCCCAACTTTTTACCCCAAATCCGAAATTAAATGACAAAACTAAGCTTAGATTAATGGAATATAACCAAAAAGGGATTAGGAATCATTACCCAATGGTCTCCTCTTCAAAATCCCTACAGAATTGTCTCCCACCGAGCTCCAATTCGATTTTTGTGTTATGAAATTTCAAACCCTCGAATTTTCTATATCTTCCCAGCGATTTTTGCATATGCGGTTCATGGGGCTGCACCTACGGTCCCGCACCTGCGGAATTTCATTAACTCCCTATACACCGCACCTGCCTCCCTTCTCCGCAGATGCGGCCTGCTTCTGCGGTCCTTTAGCCGCATCTACGGTCACTAGCCATTAGTGCCCAAACTGCACTTGCGGCCTCCTTCATCGCTTCTGCGGGCCGCACCTGCGGGCTCCTCACCGCAGGTGCGAAAATACCAGAAGCATCAAATATCAGAATAGCCTAAGTCCAAATTCAACTTCCGTTAAGCACCTGAAACTCACCAGAGGCCCTAGGAACTTCAACCAAACATACCAACCAATCCTAAAACATCATACGAACTCAGTCGAACCCTCAAATCACATCAAACAATGCTAGAAACATGAATCGCCCTCCAATCCAAGCCCGATGAACTTGAAATATCAAGAATTCTACAGCCGATGTCGAAACCAACCAAACCATGTCCGATTGACCTCAAATTTTGCACACAAGCCACATTCTATACTACGGAGCTATTCCTACTTTTGGAATCTGATTCCGACTCCGATATCAAAATTTCACTATCGATCCTGAAACTTCAAAAATTCAACTTTCGGCATTTCAAGCCTAAATAAGCTACGACCTCCAAAACACAATCCGAACACGCCCTTAAGCCCGAAATCACCGAACGGGGCTAATTGAATCGACGGAATTCCATTTCGAAGCCGTCTTCACACTGTTCTGACTACAGTCTGAATTCTAAAGCTTAAGCTCCCATTTAAGGTCTAAGTGTCCTAAAACACTCCGAAACTCCAACCGAATCCTCCCGGCAACTCACAGTAGCAGAAATAAACACGAGGAAAGCAATTAATAGGGGATCGGGGCATTAATTCTCAAAACGACTGGCTTGGTCGTTACATCCTCCCCCTCTTAAAACATCCATTCATCCTCGAACGAGCATAGAGACATACCTAAAGTGGTGAAAAGATGAGGGTAACGGCTGCGCATATCTTGCTCAGTCTCCCACGTCACCTCCTAGGCCGGCTGGCCCCGCCACTGAACCTTCACTTATGCTGATAGGTTACAAGTACCTTGGGCACAAGTACTTTACTTTATGTTTTGATGATCTAACAAACTTACCATTCAGAACCAGATGAGGAACCTGTTACACATCTACAAGACTTTGAGATCACATAGTTCCAGGTTGGGATCCATCCCTTGGGAAAGCAAGGTGAATGCTATTACTGAATCAAAGGACCTGCAGAAGCTGACCATAGAAGAGCTGGTTGGAAATCTGAAGACTTACGAGATGAAAAGGAAGATAGACAGTGAAAGAAGAGAACCAAAGAAAGAAAAGAACCTCATACTCAAAGCTGATAGCAATGACTCAAGTGAGGAAGAGCAGAAGGAACAACTTAGGGAACAGGTCCCTACCAGTTCCCGAGGAGACTGTATGAAGTCAACTCTCCAGCAGGAAAGTTGCTGTCTGCACACGCTATTGTACAGGAACAATGCAACAGTCAATTTTCTGTGGAAGGCTTTTTACCTACCTTGCTTACATCATTGTAAGTGATGTCACACATGTATAAATACAATTAAGGAAGGTAAAAGGACTTACTTCATGAGAGAACCAGATAAAGGACCTGAAGCATGTCTGGTACAATCGTTCAGGTTAATCGACTCAAGATAATCTGGGCAGTGTGCTTTAGAATCACAGGAACCAGATTAGGGACCTAATACCTTGGTGTTCCCCTGACAGAAGTATAAGTCAACTGTACAGCTGGAAAGCAACTGCAGAAAGTGACTGCCTGCAATTGTACATGCAACAGTTCTGCAGACAGTGCAGTAGTCACTTCCCATTGAGATTGGACATCACCATTGTGAATTGACATCACTAAGGTAATGTCCTTTGTAGTATAAACCTCATGCAAGGCACAACATTCAGGTTCCAACACTTGTAAAATCAAAAACGAAAATATTCTCTCAAGTGCAAGAACAACCTCTCTCAAGAACAAAGCTGCTTCAACCTCAAGGAACGGAACTGGTGTCACAATTTCACGGAATGTCAACGAATACTATAAATAGTGGTCTGAACAAGAAAATACAAATCTGTCTCAGAAATAGATAAAATAGAAAAGAAGCAGGATAGAAGGGGAGGCCAAGGCTTGCAAACGCCTACAGGACTACCTCAGGTCTCCAATGGACTGAAGGCAGCAACCTCGATCTATGGTCTGTATGGTCCAGTACCAGGATCTGCACAAAAAGTGCAGAGTGTAGCATGAGTACAACCGACCCCGTGTACTGGTAAGTGCCGAGCCTAACCTCGGCAAAGTAGTGACGAGGCTAGGACACGCCAAACATCGTAAACCTGTGCAGTTAAACAACAACTAACATAATAACAATAATAGAAGCTAAACAGAGATTAACGGGAAGGGGCAACATGCTATGGGGGATACCAGAATAAGGAAAACACATAAATAACGGTAACGAAACAATTAAGGCACCTAAACCGATAACAACAATTAATCACAGCAACAGAAAATGAATGCACGGCATCACCCTACGTGTTTTTACTCTCAATCCTCACCATGCAATCAATAATGAAAATGTGCACGGCATCACCCTTCGTGCTTTATCACTCTTTCTCACCATATGAATAATAGAAATGTGCACGCCATCACCCTTCGTTCTTTATCTCTCTTCCTCACCATATGCATCAATATATATATAAATGTGCACGTCATCACCATTCATGCTTTATCACTCTTCCTCACCATATGCATAAGTATGAATGTGCACGACATCATCCTTCGTGCTTTATCACTCATTCCTCACCCAAAAACTAGAAACAATAACATCCCGGCAAGGGAATCAACAATAGAAGCAAATACGTCCCGACAAGGGATACCAGCTATAACAAATCTCGTTCCAACAATTAACTTCACCAAATAAATCTCAACGTGAGCCAATACTCAGCAATGGTCAAATACCAGGAAAATATCATAAGTCTTGTTCAACATGGATAATCATCAGCTTAGGCATGAATAGTGCATAATAGGAATCACAACAATCACAGTATAAGACTCACGGGCATGCTCGACACCAACGTATGGATACTCGTCACCACACCTATACGTTGTACACAATACTAACACGTAGAAAATAAGAAACAATACCTATTCCCTCAAGCTAAGGTTAGGCCAAACACTTACCTCGGGTTCCACGGCTAAACTCAAGCCTCAAATACCGCTTTCCCTCTAGATTTCGCCTCCAATTCACTTGTATCTAGCCATAATTAACTTAACAATATCAATAAGTGCTAAGGAATTCAACTCCAATGCTTAATTATAGGTTTTCTATCATTTTCCCAAAAAGTCAAAAATTGACCCCACGTCCGCTTGGCCAAAACTCGAGGTTCGGACAAAAACCCGATTACCTATTCACCCACGAGCCCGAATATGCAATTAGTTTCAAAATCCGACCCCAAATCGACATCTAAATTCCAAGTGTACAAAATAAACCCTAATTCTATCCAAATCCCCAATTTCTACCATGAAAACCCTAGATTTTTGGATGAAAATTGATGAAATGCAATGGGTAATTGAAAGAAAGTGGTTTAGAATCATATACCGACACTTTGGGGAAGAACTTGTCTCTTGAAAATTTCCTCTATGCCTTTTACCTTTTGAAAATATGAAATTGTGGCCTTATTCCCGTTCTATTTCTTTTCTAAGTGCTGGGCGACAGTGTTCATCGTGTTCCCGTGAACACTGTTGTGTTAGCGAAGAGTAGCCTTCTAAGGACTTATGCGATCGCGGGAAAGGCTACGCGTTCGCGAAGGTTTAGCCCCGCCCTGCCTTCGCGTTCGCGATAAGGGGTTTGCATTCGCATAGGTTTTCCCTAGGTTCCCTAACCAGCCCTCCTAAAGCTACACGTTCGCGGTTGACCGGTCGCGTTCGCGTAGAGCAGTCCCCCCAATGCTTCGCGTTCACGATCTTGGTCTCACGTTCGCATAGAGTAAGATCCTCCCCAGCCCAGTTTCCCCTTCACGATCGCAAGAGTGACTACGCGATCGCGAATGTAACGCCCCGTGAAAATTTCTACTCAAAGCCCGAGAGCTCGTAGTGCCAAGTTAGCAATACGTGTTAGAAATAGTGTTTTCCAGAAAAGGCCCCTTTGGACTGATCTGTGCACTAAAAAGTCAAGAAATAGCATTTTCCAGAAAAGTGCGATTATGCGGTCAAGAATGCGGTCGCATAACAGGTATATAGACCGTATAGTCGCCGCATAGTGAAACAATGTGTTGGTCAAATTTGAGGTCAAGTATGCGGTCAATTATGCGATCGCATAATCGATATGCGGACCGCATAGCCGTTGCATAATCCCCTTGGGATTTTGTAAGGGGCAGTTTTTCGGTGCACTATGCGACCACAGAACGTGTATGCGGACCGCATTTCCGTCGCATACCCAAACAGTGTCTTCAGGTTTTGGGGAGCATTTTGCGGACCGCATGTCAGCTTTGCAATCGCAGATTTGAGTCAGGCTCCTATTTTCTAATTTTAAAACCCGACCCCCTGTCGTTATATCTTGTGCAATAGCTCATTTTCAGCCCATTTCCTGGTACTTTTAGAGTGAGAAAGAGGGTCTAAGAGAGGGGAAGTGCTTTTCATCAAAAATAGCTCCACAAATCCTTGTTAAACATTGAAGATAATCAAGTGAGGCACCTAAACCTTCATCTCAAGAGGTAAGACTTCATCACCTCAGTTCCTAAATTTTAGACATAGCCATAAGGGGTCATTAGTGAGGTAATTTATGGGTATAATAATAGATTTCTTGCATGCATACAAGATCATGGAGTATTTGGAAGTTGTGAACTAAAAAGAAAGCAATTAGGGTATAAAATGATAGAAATCTCTCACAAAAAGGACCTAAGATCACAATGCACCCCTAGTTCTTGATAATATGCTCAAACGAGCTAGAATCCTAATCTTGACCCTAATTCTTGGTTCAATTTGTAATTCTTATATAATAGATTGAAGTGCTAAGAGTTCCAGAATTTTGTAAGGATTAAGGAAAGCTTTATTGAGGTATGTATGGCTAAAACCTCGTCTTTTAGAAATTGAGCTTCATTAGTGCTTGTGTGAATGTGGTAAGGCTAATGTTTGGATTCTTGCGTTAATTATTATTTTACATGAATTGATGATGTAATTTTATATGCGTGAAAGATGTGTCGCAACGTAATCAATGTGCTATCTTGATAACTGGAAAGGGGCAAGAGGTATGAATCATGTATTGAAATGCTTAGACTGTAATTTAGATTGAAATTGTGTTGTTGTGCCATCGACTGGGAATCTTATTTATGCTTATGATTTAAATAGCCCTTGTGGCACCTACTGTCCCAAATGGCAAAGCTAATATTGGAATTGGAAACGAAGTGAAATGTGGCCTAGTGCCAAGAATGATGCGATAAGTTGTGGCCCCAAGTGCCTATGAGATAATATATGTGAAATGAGATGACTAATGAGAAAGGAACAACGCCGTGGTAAGGCGGCCTAGCCGATCGGGCAGTGATCGGACGCCATGCCGCACATATGGTGGTATTATGCTGAAATTAAATTCCGAAAAAGGGAAAATGAGATTGTGACTGGAGCATATGCCTCAAATGAGGCAACCTAGCCGATCGGGTCGAGATCGGACTCCGCTCAAGATAGCGGTGGTATTGTGAGCAATGATGAATAATGTGAAATGCCCCAAACAAAAAGCTACGGAAAAATGATGTGAAAGTTGTATGATTCCTTTATTTGATAATGTTGTGATAGCATAAAGCTTTTGAGTTATACTTGTGATTTCTTATTCTTGTAGGAAAGTTCTTTCTAATTAGATGGTGTTTAGTTATACATACTAGTACTATTCCATGGTACTAACATCCCTTTGCCGGGGGCGCTACATTTTTAAATGAATGTAGGTAGCTTTATAGCGGACATTGCAGATCGTGCGTAGCGGAGTGTCCTCATCTCGAAGACTTGGTGAGCCCCTTTTCCTTCAAGGGGTTATGATGTACTTCTTTTGTTATAGACTTCTATTTTTGAGGTATAGCCGGGGCCTTGTTGCCGGCGTTGTCATAATTCGTCTTTTGTATCCATAAAGGCTCCATAGACGTTGTGTGGGTTATGTATGGGTGTTGGATGGGTTAATGATCTGTGTTATAACTCTATTCTCTAGTTTGCCTAAGCAATGACTGTATAGAATCTTGGAAACTTAGCTATGATTTAAGATTTGTGATATAAAAATGAACTAACAATGTTGAAAGCTTAAGTTTGCTATTGTCTAATTAATCGGAAGCCGGATTCCCTAATCATATTGAGTTGGGTAGAAAGTGTCAATAAGGCTTGCTCAGTTGGGTTCGCTCGATTGAGCGCCGGTCGCGCCTCCCGAGGTTGGAGCGTGACAGCGAAGCACAGTGCAATAGATGTTGATACACAATTTTTCCCTAACATTTTTAATATGCATAAATACTTTCAAAATAGCATATATAAGCATGCACAGGGTCCTTGTAATTTTTCTATAATTTTGAAGGTTTTTAATTGATTAATTTCTTCCTTTTATTTATAAAATTTCCAATAATTATCCTTCAAATTATTGTTGTGACAATCTAACCATCTAAAACCTATATTTATGCCAAAATATTGCCTAGATATTTTTATTCATTTTTACAATTGCATTTACATTTTTAAAGCCAGTTTGCATATAATAGTAATATTAGCCTTTTTAATGTACAATTACGTTATATGCATAAAATGATCTTCTATATTATTAAAATGTTAAATATCTATTTTAAATCATTTTTAATACACAAAATTATTTATTAGAAATTATTTATCATTTATTATAAATTGTCTAGGGTTAAATTGGCTATTTAAAACATAGCCAAATCATATTTCAATTATAGCCTCAATTAAACCCAATACCCCAGCCCAATTTCGGATTACAAATACCCGACCCAAGGCCCCATCAGATCCTGGCCGTTGATCTAAAAGATCAACGGCCCTTGTTGTTTCTTTCCTTTTTAATTCTAAGCAATCCTTAACCCTAATCATTTTCCATATACCGCCACCCTAAAATCCTCTCTACTCTCAGTACACTCTCAACCTAACCCTAGACTTTCAACCGCCGACCTCCCATCTCCGGTCATCTCCGGCGACCTCTCATCGCCGGCGACCTTTGCCGACTTGCATCTAGGGTTCATCACCTGTCTGTTCTTGGCTACTCCAGTGTGATTTCAAGAAAAATCATGCAATATTTGCTGCGATCCTTGGGTTTCTAAGCAGGTTTCTTCATCTCTATGTGGATTTCTCTCGAAACCCTAACTTCTTTTTTTTACCTCCTAGATCTATACTTATCTAAGACAATTTGAGTTTGTTCCTTTAATGTTTTACATTGTCCTTGAGATTCTTTACAAGAATCGTTGATTTTAAGTGTTTTTCACCTGCTTCTACAAAACTAGGATTTTCGGAACTTCTTTTTAAAACCTTGTTTAACTGATTCTTTGTGTTTAAACTTCTATTTATTGCATTATTTTAACTGATTCTATGAGTTTATTACATCTTTAACTCGTCTATGTAGAAAGCCCTAATTCTTCTAGGTCTCTTCGTTTAGTTCTGTGTATCAGCATGACTGGCCGGTTCTCGTTTGAGTTTCTGTGACTATCTTGCCTCGAATATGTTTCCCTTGAGTTTCTTAGCCTAACTTACATCAACTCTATGTTCTTGTGTTCATCTTGACCGTTCAAGACTTGCCTCTTTCTATCAGTACTGTTTAACCTTCATGTTTGCTAGAGTTATGTGTCGATCTCTGGTTATCCTTGTCTTACTCTATTTATATGCTAAAACATTGACTCGTGACTCTCTCTTTGATTGATTCTGAGTTCCCTGTTTCTTGGCTTGATTTGAAAACTTTCCTTTAGACTTTCGATTCTCCCTGTTTAAGCTTGGCTTATTTGTTTATTCATGGGAACCTATGTTATTCTCCTTAATTCAGTATTATTCCGAGTCCTTGATTCACTGATTTGCTATATGCTGATTCTCGATTATTTCCATATTCTGCAACCTTATTTAGTTTTCTTACCTTTTTTGGGTTAACCGTGTTATTTGCTGATTCTTCACTAACTGTTTCCTTAATTAAACCCTTGTGTATTTACCCCTAATTGTCTATCTTATGCCTAATGTCTTACTTGATTTCTTTCCTTAAACATTTTCTGCCCATTACCGTTGGTTAATCAGCCCTTAATTAAGGGAGTACTTGCATTGATTTGATTCTGATTGGTACATGGTTCCATAATTATTGCTGAACTTTGATTCTTGCCTTATTTTTTGCCTGTTTTCAAACTATAAATACCCAGCTCTTTCACTAACACAATACATGAACACATTGGTTCAAAAATTCTCTCACACACAAAAAACACTCTTCTGCTCTCTTTTCTCTGGTTACTTGCTATTGTTCTAAGTCATCTGGCTGCAAGCCAAGGCTGATTACTCTACTCTCTTGCTCCTCACTTTGTGTTTGCTACCTTCTTTACTGGTATGTTCTGATTTCAATTCAAGTGCCAAAAATAATATGGTCCTTTTATTACTTCAATTCATCCTGTTTCTAGTCTGCTTTTACTTATGGTTTTGCTGTGAAACCTGTAGTTGATATGTTTACGTTATTAGCATGTTATGTACTCCCCTTCCTTAGGATCAGAACGAACATGTTACCCCCCTCTATGTGGTATGTCTCCATGTGATCTTGCTCTATCTGGTTTCTGGTATGAATCTCCTTGTAAAGTAGTCTGCACTCCTAAACTTGTATGATTCTTGGACTGATTATAAATTATGTTGACCCTATACTTAACCCCTTAAGCATTGCTGATTCTGTGACTATGTCTAATCGGTGTTTCTAAGCATATCTATACCAATTCTAAAGACTTCTGCCTGCTATGTGTTCACCTATGTGCCCCAAATCCCATTACCCCTGTTTGTGGTTGCTGAATTTGCCTTGGTCCTATGTTCCTTGGTTATGTATGAACCTGTTTTGGGTACTTTGTTGTACTGTTGCTTGTTACTCTACTCTCTCTTCAAAACTATCTCTGTTGTTTTCACAAAACTATTTCAATTAAGTCTCTTTTACGCCGCTGTTATGCTAAAACCTTTTCAAAACTATGTCAAGCACTCTCACTCCACTCTTAGGTCCTTAAGTTCCGCCCCTCCAATGTGTGACTGCTTAGGGATCCCTATGACATCCCTCTGAACTCTGATGCATTGGAGCTGGCTCTTCCATAATGCACCTACTTAGTAATGGTTGTGAAATCTGGGTGTGAGCACTGCCCGGGATCTCTTGAGCTCCTTAGGGAACTCTGACACACCCGGTTATGAGAAAGGCTATGAAACAATCTTGGCATTTGAGGTTCTGGAAATCTGGGCCTATTTTCAGGCTCACTATAGTGTAGCTTCTTATTTTTCATTATCTATGTAATTCATTTCAATGTTGGTTTGTAATATTCTTTGTAAACAAATATTGGGGCTGGCTAGTGAAAAGGGGAGGGTAGTTATATATGTTATCAATATCAATGGGTAGAAACCATGCTTTAGGTTTACATTTCCTATATGCGCATTAGAATCTATGTCTAGGACCAACACATTCAAAGCATGTCATGCATTAGATATCATGTTTTAGGTTTACTGCTTCAGCAACTCATTTGACCTTATTTATCACTTAGAAATCCTGCTTCTAGGTTAAATAACAACATTAAAATAAAACCGCTGCTCCCACACATCCTGAAATCATGCTGTAACTTTTTGGGCGTGTAGAAATCATGCTTTAGGAATTTCGCATATCCTAAAATCATTCTGCATTTTATATGTGCATGTTAGATACCCTGTTTTAGGATCTCTTTCATACTCACTCGGTCACACCTAGTTTAAACTACTGGTTATGAAAGATGTAAAAACAATGTCACATTTATCCTGATTAAGTAAAACTGGTCATAATCCCTGTATCTATGCAACACTTAGAACAGCATGCTTTAGGTAAAATAACTTCTAAAGTGTTTTAATAATTCTGGTAACTGTGCACCATCCCACGCCTAGGCAAGCCTTAGGTAATCAACTCTTATAAAACTGGAAACCGCCTCTTTGTTACTGCTTAATGGTTGACAGGCTTAAAATCAGTAGGCAAACTGATTGGGGCCCTTGCTTCTGAGCTCATAAAATAAAACTGCATATCTTCTGTGTCTTGATACTCACTTAGACATCATGTCTTAGTATCCTGTTTAATAATATTGCCCTTGTTTGTGCTTGAGTCGTGCTGTTTGCATGCATTATCTGTGGAGGTAAAGCTGTGCCACTAATTGCTTCTTTCCTGCCTTATTTGCTAAAGTCATATTTGTTCTTGCCTGTCGCCTAGTATTTTGTCCGTTAAACCTTAGGGGTTTGTCTAGAACTGCCTATAGGTAGAGCTCCTAATTTCCTCCAGGACCATTAAGAAGGGACGGGTAACAGCACGCATAGAGATCGCTAAACTACACTCGCTTAAATAGTCGCTAAGGGGTGGGAATGGGTAGATATGGATATGATGACCGGTGCGCTAATGCCACGTGTAGCCCCTTTACGAGGAGTCATTTCCAGGCATTGTACTGATGTGATCCTGTAGGCAAACAAACCTAGGACCCCTCTTTCCCACATCCCCTTTGCTTGAAAACTTTAGTTTCCTTTTTATGCACCCAACTTGTTCAAATTCTGTGTCTTATTACTTGAGTCATACAATGTCCAACATGCTTTATTTGCAATTATGTGTTTCAACTACTTATTTGTTAAAGGACTAATTCATGAGTATAAGTTCGGTCGGGACCCACCGTTGTGGACCGAGAGGGGTTCCTAACACCTTCCCCTCAAGGTTATTCGAGCCCTTACCCTAAATCTCTGGTAATGCAAACTAGTCTAAGAGTTAATCTCTCTAGGTGCCCTAACGCACCATATTCCGTTAGGTGGCGACTCTTCAAATACCCAATTCCCAAAAGGAAACGAGTCGATTCCCCCATGAAATGTCGAAACCCGGACTTCTCCCCGTGAGGAGGGAAAAAAGGGGCGCGACAACATGGCGACTCTTCTGGGGATATATTTAGGCTCTTACCATAACGAACATATTTTTTTTATGAATTAGTCCGAGCATGCTTTATCCCGCACCCTTTCCCTTTATTTTAATTTAACTGTCCATATTCTTTTAAGCATTTATGATTCTTTATCTTCGAAACAGACGTGTCTCCTTGTTTTCTTTTCAGTAACTGTCTTTCAATTATTTAAATGCCGTATTTATTTTTCTACGTGCAAATACTTGACTACATGTTATTAATTGCTGCATAAATCATGTTCCACATCATATTCCACTCGTGCGTATCAAATCCTATAGCAACGCTTGATGAGTGGTTGCGCTCTTCCTATTTATTACCCTTAAATTCGGAAAGGCTTATTTGCGATAAAACTAGTCGATCAACGGTGCAGTCGAAGGTTCCATGCCTTTCCCCCTCAAGTTGTCCGCTTGAGGGTACCAGTCTAAAACCCATAGTAACCTTTCTCTGGTTAAAATTGTGCATGCATCATGGTCAAACCTATGTGGATCAATTATGTTGTCCACATAATGATCCTTTAAGACGAGCCTTATCCAAAGTCCACCGGGGTTTCCATAATCCTAACGGACACAACCACGTTTTGTGCATTAATTTGGAGAACTAAATGCCAATATGCTAATCAGGATTGTATAAATAGTTGAGTCTGGTGGGGGATACGGGACTAACCCTTTTGTTTTTCAGAAAATGAGGCATGAGGTCCCCAAATTCGGTATGGTTACCAACATCCCACCGTTGCTGTTAGATTGGTGGGAGGACCTTTCCTCAAGTGACAAAAAAACATGTAAGAAAGTACCTGGGTAACTTGCCTTCCCTGCTAGACATTGAGCCAAACAAGAGGTTGATCGAGGCTGCCACTTTATTCTAGGATAGTGAAAGGGCGGTGTTTCGTTTTGGCGGCATAGAAATGACACCACTCCTAGAGGAAATCGGAGGGCCTTCGGGTTTGACTTGGGATAGGCCCAGGCTATTGGTGCCGGAAAACCGCACTGGCAAAGGGTTCTTCAAGATGATGGGGTTGAAGAAAAATGCTGACTTGAGATGCCTGAAGGAATCTTACATACCCTTCGAGTATCTGTATGAGAGGTACGACCATATCAAGTCCTTCCGTACTTACCGTGACGAGATCTCTCTCACTTCTCTGGGCCATATCCACCGCAGAGTGTTCGTGTTCATCGTATGCTTCCTGGGCCTGATAGTGTTCCCAATGAAAAAGGAAAGAATCGACACTAGGTTGGTCATGGTCTCCAAGACTTTGATGGAAGGGATCAATGGGCAGACATACACCATAGTCCCCATGATCATAGCCGACATCTACAGGGCTCTGGAGCGCTGTCAAAGAGGGGTCTAGCATTTCGAGGGTTGTAACCTGTTGCTGCAGCTGTGGTTACTAGAACATCTTCAAAAGGGCCAGTATCGCCAAGAATTTCCGTGAAGGGCTTGGAATGACCATATCGCCTTCCATCACCCTAAGCGGATGACCTACATTCCGGACAGGTTTGCTCAGCCGGAGAGTGCCAAAGAGTGGGTGGAATTTTTCGACAATCTAACTGAGGAGCAAGTGCAATGGATGGTTGAATGGTTCCCGACAGACGAGTTAATCATCAGGTCCACAGACGCCCCACACCTGGTGCTGATTGGGTTGAGAGGGATATACCCTTATGTCCTTATCAGAGTTATGAGGCAAGCAGGTAGGAAACAGGTTGTACCAAGGGTTGCCAAGATGAGTCATTTTAGAGCAGACTTTCAAGACGACAACGTCCCTTACAAGTTCCAAGCCCAACATATGTGGCACTACAAAATCATTGTGGAAAAGAACACCATTGAGCCCAACAGGTATCATGCAGGATGCGAACCTCTCTACCCGGCCTGGTTAGTAGACAATCTAAAAGGAATGGTTGTGCCAAGAGCTGGGCGAGGGAACAGGATTATAGACGAAGAAGCCGAAGCTCAAGTCAAGTACAAAAGGCTACGCAAGAGGGTCCACGACTCTGAGAATGAGCACCAGGAAATACATGAGAGGAATGTGAGATTGATTGAGGAATGGAAAGAAATGGCGGTCACCTCGAACAGGAAGTTGGAATATCTTGAGCGAGGAATAGTGGAGCTGGAAGGTAAAGTCATAAAGAGGATCGAAGATTGCCAGAACGCTGAAGGAGCTGAAGGAGCACATCTGGCCAGAGCCTACTTGCTGCTGGGACTGCACGAGCTGGGGAACCTGTACGATGGAGTCAGAAAGATCGAATCTGGGGAAGGTCCTTCTGGGACCAAATAAGCTAGATTTTATTCGCTTTCCTAAAATGTAATAAGGCCAAGTGACAGTAGTAACTTATCTTTTTCTATTATCTTAGTATCATTTTGGGATTCGTCTATTTTTATGTTATGAATGAGGCATTTGTTGGCATCTAAGTTCTCCAAATCTATTTATCTCTAGGCCTACCTCGGGCACAACGAGGCTCCCAAATTAGGACGCAAATTTACATTCCCGCAATATGTGTTGAAATACTGAAACATTTCAAAATCCTCACTAACTTGTTACCTTTTGTTTTTTCCTTATTTTTTGATTATTCCCATCCCCTTAGGTTGGTTCACTCATACTGGCATCATCAGCGTATCATACTAGATCTAGAGGCCCTCCACCTCCTCCTCCTCCAAGAAATTCAAAAGAAAAAGGAAAAACAAAAATGGATGACTTAAGTGCTATTCGAAAGGAGAATGTTGAGAACGCAGAAACTTCAGATGGTCGGAGTACGCCGGCACCAAATGATCTAGTTCTAAGATTGGAACAAAAGATACTGGAGCTACATGGAGAGCTAGAGCAGGTTCGCAATTTAGCAAATTTATCACTCACCATGAATGTCCCCGGCATAAATCAGCGAAACACAAAGAACCCGGTACCTCTCCAAAACACACCAACCCCACATCCGCAAAACCCTCCTGCATCACAGCAATATACAACCCCACCTCAAAATCTCAACCCCTTACCAACACCAACCCCACCACAACACCCAAATCAGTCAATCTAGTACCCACCAACCGTCACTTACCACACTCCCCAAAACACACCACAACCCATTCCCGACCCTCAAAACTCAACCAACGACCATCACATCACCCAAGTCCCTGGCACTCCTCAAAACAACCTCATATATGTGGAGACCATACCTCACCCAACTCAACCCACTTCCTATCCACCAGAATCCCCAGAGAAAGACCAACTCATTAAAAATATGGCTGAAGAACTCAAGAAATTGACAAGCCGGGTTCAGGGTGTCGAAGGTGGCAAAGGAATAGAAGGGTTGAACTATGAAGACCTATGCATACAGCCAGATGTAGAACTGCCGGAGGGGTACAAACCTCCCAAATTTGAGATGTTTGACAGCACAGGCGATCCTAAAGTCCATCTAAGGACCTATTGCGATAAGCTTGTCGAAATTCGGAAAGGACGAGAAGATCCAAATGAAACTCTTTATGAGGAGTCTTACCGGTGATGCTTTGTCCTGGTACATTAGCCAGGATCCCAAGAAATGGATCAATTGAGTAGGTATGGCATCAAATTTCATGGACCGATTCAGGTTCAACACAGAAAATGCACCCGATGTCTTCGACATCCATAATCTCAAGAAGAAACCCACTGAGACTTTCTGCAAGTATGCTACCCGCTGGAGGTCAAAAGCGGCCAATGTCAGGACATCCTTGGACGAAGAGCAGATGAACAAGTTCTTTGTCAGAGCACAGTGATGTTATAAACATCAATACCACACAAGAGGGGGGGTGATTTGTGTGGTACCTAATTTTCGCGTTAGAAGAACCTGGATCTTCTAAGTGTTCTAACTACAGCAGTTTGTGGAATAATAAATGCTGAAAGTAAAGTGCACAGAGATTTTTACGTGGAAAACACCTGGCTCAAAAGGTGAAAAAACCACGACCTACTACTCAGTAGGATTTTCCCAAACTCCACTAAAATCACCGAGCCAAAAACTGCATTTACAAAACTCTTTGTAAACCTAAAGATTAACTCTAATCCCGGTGTAGCACACAGCCTCAACTGTTGCGACACTTTAGAGTTAACTCTAACTTGAATACTCAATATACCTATTACAATTGCTTCTATGAAAGCTGAAAGGTACAATATGAAAACCTACTACAATTGAACTAGACTTAGAATAAACACAATGATGAAACTGGTTCTTCTATCTTAGTTCATGTAGCTTCAGACGTGCACACTTGTATGTCGCATATATTGCTTGCAAATCAGACTTGATCTTTTTGCTCTCAAATATGCTTAACTTCTGCTTATGTGCAACCACCTGTAAAAGAGAACAATCGTTATTTTTATAGAGTTAGTAATCAGAGCTTGATAAGAACTCGAGGTGTGGATCCTTTGACAATTCGAGTCCAAGAACAACTCTAACTCCTAATCCATATCCTTGATCCGGATATAATTCTCTTTTCATAAGGAAACTTCAACTCCTTATCCTGTATGCAATATTTTCGATCAATTCAGAAGATATTGTTCCTTATCCTTGAGAACTTATATTCTTCACGCGTATGTCACATGTGCAAGCATATCAACACTGTGTCTCACATGATGGACCTGGTTCATGACTGAGTTTATTTTGTCAATCTTCAAAACTTCATCTGAACTTGGGCCAACAAATTCCCCCTTTTTGATGATGACAAACTCTGTGCTTTTATTGATCAGAGACCTTGTGGAACTCAGCTTAATTTTCACACTTTAATTTAACTTATCATTAAGGACCGAGTTTAATCAGGTTATAAACATAACATTTTTCAGAATACAAAGTAAAGCACAATATCTATTCCTCCTTTTGGCATCATCGAAAAGTTGCATTTTATTAGAATCCCAGATGTTAATTATTACTCATGGCCACTGGGGCAACTGCAAGTGAAAACATGATTTAGTTAATCAATAATCAGCTTCACAGAAATTTAACTATTAAGATCAGAAGTTTCATAGAACAAGAGAAAACAAAGCACATTGTCATTGATTAGGAGATGTTTCTACAAAACAGACCACAAAAAGAAAAACAAACATCCAACCATGAAGCAAAAAAAAATTAGAAAAAAGTCCCGAATCTGGGTCACTGAAGGAGTTACTAAACTGGTTCTAGGGCTTTGAGGAACTAGAGGGTTGGGATTGAAGTAGATTAAGCATTGTTTGGAGCATCCCTTCACTCTTTCTTTTTCCTTTGCTAGCTCATCTTTGAGTCCATTTCTTTCACTTTCCAGTTCAGCAATGCGAGCCTGGAGCCTAACAATTTCTGCATCTTTTGTTCCACATTCTAGAACCAATGCCCTAACTTTTCTGTTCACAGGAGTCTTCCCGGATGAACCAGGTTCAGCTGGGGTTACACTTAACAGATAATCACAAGCCTGCAGAGTTTTGATCCCAAAATGCTCTTTGCTGGAGGCCATCTCCCACTTCTTCAATGGCACATCTAACTTGGCCAAGACAGTTGTCAGTATAAACCCATAAGGAGTGGCATGGGCCTTGGAGCCATTTATCACTCTATCTAGCAGCTTGACAATGAAACTAGGCCAGTTAATCTGCTTTCCTGTCACAAGACACTCCAGAAGGACCAGGTCCATATAATTTGCAGTGTGCCTTCTCTCCTGTCTGGGCAGCAGACACTTGTTCACAAATTCAAATAGCACCTTGTGCTCAGGCTTCATCTCACTCTTTTGCACAAACCTAGCCTCAGACACTTCTTCAACAGACTTGGTGTCACAGAAATTCCGGGTGATTTGGAGAGCAGAAGGGAGAGAATCTAGACAAGGCCACCTTTGCCTAGTATAATCATCATATCCCTCACAGGGTATGTCTAGAATTCTTCCCAACTTAGGTGCATCAAACTGCACCTCTACTCCTCTCACCAGGCTTGTAACAACCCCATTCACCACTGTGGCATTCGCCATAAACTCTATCAGTTCTTTTCTTGCAAGCCTGCCATCCAGTTGAAGAACCATGTCCTTCCAACCCTGTGCTTCTAGTGCATCAACCAATCTTTTCATGCCTGGCTCCTCCAGGTCTTTCAGAATTCTTCCTTTCAATATTTTTCTTTTTCCAAAAAGGATAAACCTGTCCTGCTCTTTCTCAGATTCCTCTTCTTCTTCTTCTTTTCCACTCCAAGCTTCTTCTTCTTCAGGAACTTTCACTTGTTTTCCTTTAACTGCAGACCTGGTTCTTTTTGCCAGGGAGGGTTCA
>NW_017672271.1:124876-157687 GCF_001879085.1 Nicotiana attenuata
GGAACCCAAACTAGTTTGGGTCCCTTTCTATGGGCAAAAGGATTGAATTAATTTTTCTTTGCCCAACCAGGCAGTTTGTGCTTTTCTTGAACAAAAGCTTTGTTCTTTTGACTGGCCTTTTCTCTTGCATTACATTTATTTTTGTAATGGCCAGTATTACCACAGTGTGTGCAGATCTTATTCTCAGGAAGTGTGAGATACTTGTTTTTGGGATCCCATTTTGGAGCTCGTGTCCCAATCCAAGTCCTCTCTTGTTGCTACTATGATGTTCTTGCAGCCAGGAGAGTGCATCGGAAGCCTTGTTCCATTTGCATGTTCTGTTTAGTTCATGCTTTACCTTTCCTAAATCTTCTTTTAGGGCTTTAATCAATTCATCTTTCTTGTACAGTTCATCTTTCATTTTTCCTAGATTTTCTTCTAGGGTGAGAAATGATTGATCAGCCCTTTTCTTTTCTGTCCCTAATTTCAGTTTAATATTTTCAGATCTAAGTTCTAGAATCTTATTTTCAAGTTGATGAACCTGGTTCTTCAACTCAGTATTTGTGTTATCACTCTCATCAGCCCTAGACTCTAACCTTTTACATTTTTCTTCTAGGATAACACATTCCTTAGACAGAACATCCTTCTCACTGTTTATTATTTCAGACTCATCTATGAAATCCATCAGCAGATCAGCCAGTTTTTCTTTAGACAAGAACTTAATCTTTTCTTTAAGGTGTAGAATACTTACCTCCTGTTCATCTTCTGATTCTCCGATGGCCATTAGAGCTTGATCCTCCTCAGCTTCATCTTCAGAGTCCTCATCTGATATTTCTCCCCAAGCAGCAACCATAGCCTTAGTTGAACCTTTGTTTCTTTTTGGTTGAACCTGTTCTTCTTCATGTTTCTTCTTTCAGCTCTTTCTTTCTTCCATTCAATCTCCCATTGAGGGCAGTTTCTGATGTGGTGATCAGTCTTCCCACACTTGTAACACCCCTCATTGGTTTGTTTCTCAGGAGCCCTCGGTTTGCTGAATGTTGTTCCTTTTGAAGCACCCTTTCCTCTCATAAGATATTTCTTGAAATCTCTGGTTATCATAGCCATTTCATCATTTTCAAGATCTGATCCTTCTGAAATTCTGAGAGCCAGACTTCTTTCTTTCTTTGGAGCATCCATCTTCATTGTTTGCCTTCTCAATTCATAGGCAGTGAGATTTCCAATCAGTTCATCCAACTTCAAAGTAGCAATGTTCTTGGATTCCTGAATGGCAGTGATTTTGCTTTCCCAGGAGATTGGCAAAACTCTAGTTAGAATCTTCTCCACCTTGTCTTCTTCCAGGATAATCCTTCCAAGAGACTCAAGTTCATTTGTCAGTGTAGTGAACCTGGTATACATTTCTTGGATAGTTTCTCCATCCTTCATGGTAAAATTCTCATATTGAGAATACAACAATGTTCCTCTTGACCTCTTCACCTAAGGTGTTCCTTCATGAGCCACTTGTAAAGTGTCCCAAATCTCCTTGGCAGTAGTACAGCCTTGAATCCTGCTGTACTCATCAGGACCAAGTCCACACACTAACCATTTCTTGGCTTTTGCATTTTTCTCCCATTTCCTTAGATCTTCAGCAGTACAATCTACTCTTGTCTTTGGAACATCCACTCCTTCAGCATTCTTCTTGGTTCTGGCTAAAGGACCATCAGTGATGATATCCCAAAGCTCATAGTCTTCGCCCATTATATGGTCCCTCATTCTGTTTTTCCACCAGGAGTAGTAGAGACCAATGAAGAGAGGAGGCCTGGCAGTGGATTGCCCTTCCCAGTTCCCAGGTGGTGCACTCATGTTGATCTTTTCCTAAGGTGTTAACCTCTTCAAGGATAACCTGGCTCTGATACCAATTGATGTTATAAACGTCAATACCACACAAGAGGGGGGGGTGATTTGTGTGGTACCTAATTTTCGCGTTAGAAGAACCTGGTTCTTCTAAGTGTTCTAACTACAACAGTTTGCGGAATAATAAATGCTGAAAGTAAAGTGCACAGAGATTTTTACGTGGAAAACACCTGGCTCAAAAGGTGAAAAAACCACGACCTACTACTCAATAGGATTTTCCCAAACTCCACTAAAATCACTGAGCCAAAAACTGCATTTACAAAACTCTTTGTAAACCTAAGGATTAACTCTAATCCCAGTGTAGCACGCAGCCTCAACTGTTGCGACACTTTCAAGTTAACTCTAACTTGAATACTCAATATACCTATTACAATTCCTTCTATGAAAGCTGAAAGGTACAATGTGAAAACCTACTACAATTGAACTAGACTTAGAATAAACACAATGATGAAACTGGTTCTTCTATCTTAGTTCATGTAGCTTCAGACGTGCACACTTGTATCTCGCATATATTGCTTGCAAATCAGACTTGATCTTTTTGCTCTCAAATATGCTTAACTTCTGCTTATGTGCAACCACCTGTAAAAGAGAACAATCGTTATATTTATAGAGTTAGTAATCAGAGTTTGATAAGAACTCGAAGTGTGGATCCTTTGACAATTCGAGTCCAAGAACAACTCTAACTCCTAATCCATATCCTTGATCCGGATATAATTCTCTTTTCATAAGGAGACTTCAACTCCTTATCCTGTATGCAATCTTTTCGATCAATTCAGAAAATGTTGTTGCTTATCCTTGAGAACTTATCTTCTTCACGCGTATGTCACATGTGCAAGCATATCAACACTGTGTCTCACATGATGGACCTGGTTCATAACTGAGTTCATTTTGTCAATCTTCAAAACTTCATCTGAACTTGGGACAACACACAGGATCCGCAATATTATGAAAGGTTGATGGTTATAGAAAATCACAAATTCTCTAATATCATCAAACTTGGGGAGAGAATTGAAGAAGGAATCAAGAGCAGAATGGTAACGAATCTTGAGGCGTTACAGGCCATAAATAAGGCATTGCAATTAGGCGGCATATCAAAGAAGAAAGATGTTGGGGCAGTAATGGTGGTTCAGGGCCCGAAATCTCCATTTACCTATCGAACCCCTCCACCTACATATCAAACACCTTCATCCACATACCAAGCACCACAACCCACATATCAACCATCATCTCCCAGATATTCCCAACCAGCTACTATCTATCATACCTATAACTCCCAACCATCCCATTTCCAGTCACTTCCAACCCGCCAGAATTAAGCAAGACCAAGACCCAATTTTGATCGCAAGCCACCCAAACAGTACACTGCCCTTGATGAGCCTATCGACCAGTTGTATGAGAGGTTGAAAGCCGCGGTCTATGTCACTCCTATCCTCGCTGTGGCATTAGTGAATCCATCCTAGTGGGTCAATCCTAAAAAAACTTGTGCGTACCATTCCGGTATGAAGGGTCATACCACCGACGAATGTCAAGCATTAAAAGACAAGATCCAAACACTGATTGACAACAAAGATATACAGGCTAAAGAGGCCGCACCCAATGTTCGCAACAACCCTCTCCCTGATCATAAAGGTGGTGGAATACATGTGATAGAGACGAATGAAGAATGGGACCTTGAAGGGTCAATTAGGCTTATTCGGGAAGGTGATGACTTCAAACCTTCAGTCACACTTACCCCTATTGTGGTACAGACTCAGTCACCAGTCGAGGTTGAGGTAGCCGCATCAGTTCCATTCGAGGTAAAAGTGGCTCCACCCGCAGCCACCCCTGTTCCGTTTGAAGTAGAACTGGTCACACCGTTCGCAGTGACAGTAGCAACTACACCTCCTTTCCACTCAAAAGCGAGACCTTGGGACTATGTTGCCGAAGCTAGACGCAAAGGAAAGGCAAAGATGGAGGAATCTGATGCCGCACAAGGAATGACCCGGACCGGGAGAATCTATACCCCTAAGCACCTGGGAGGACCAAGTAAGGATGCCACTGCCAAGCAACCCGTCATTGAAATAGGGCCAGACGATCTTTGGAGGAAAGTACAAGCAAAGGAGTATTCAATCATTGATCATCTAAACAAAACCCCAGCTCAGATATCCATCTTGTCACTATTGCAAAATTCAGAGGCACACAAAAATGCTTTGATAAAGGTGCTGAGCGAAGCCTATGTGCCCAATAACATCACCAGCGGAGAGATGTCTGATATGGTAGGATAGAGATTAGAAAGTCATAGAATCACTTTGCACGAGGATGAGTTGCCACTTGAGGGTCTGAATCACAACAGGGCACTGCACATTACGGTGCGATGTGAAGACTACTTCATTACCAGGGTTTTGGTTGACGGAGGTTCGAGCCTCAATATTTGTCCGTTGGAAACTCTGAAAAGATTGGACAAAGGATTTCATGAAATATGGATAGGAAACATGAATGTGAAAGCTTTCGATGGGTCTCAAAGGGCAATGATCGAGGAAATCAACCTTTGCTTGCAGATGAGGCCAACTTGGTTCGATGTCGAGTTTCAGGTGTTCGACATACCAACCTCATATAATCTTCTATTGGGCCGACCATGGATCCATGCCGCTGGAGCTGTACCTTCCACTACATCAGGCCGTGAAATTCGAATGGAATCGTCAGGAAGTGATCATTCACGAAGATGGGAATAACCCTATTTACACTAGTCAAACCATCCCGGTCATTGGAAATAGGAGAAGTCTGGGAGGGAAACCTATAATCAAATTGCACGAGTCAACGCCATAGAGAAAGACAAATGGTGGAGCAGTAAAATAGAAAGCATACTAGCATGGTCTGGGTATGAACCCGGCAAAGGGCTTGGGAAGAATCTCCAAGGCATCACTAAGTCGATACAGTTGAAGGGTCATGGTACTACCTTTGGGCTCGGATATCAATACACATGGGAAGAGTATATTGATCGGTCGCCTCCATGGTGTGGACCATATTACCCTCTTGAGCAACCAGTGCCACGTCTGGAACAAGCTTTTTGCCAAGCTGATACTATATGGGGGACGGCAGAAGAGGAAGCACTAGCGGAGTTGAAGAATTTATTCTTGGAGGATGAAGACATGGACTGCAGTGCGATAATTCAGGAGGAGGAGGAAGAAGGCCTCACCATTCAGGCTGTGGAGAAAGGAGCTGTTCTCAGAAACTGGACCGCCGTACCACCGGGCCCGCCGAGTCCCTGGGTAGCTTGGCAGATTTAATTCTATAGCCATCCTAGGCATTTAAAATTTTCAGTAACTTTAGTTTAGAGACTTGTTTTGTTTCAAAATAAATGCTCGATTCACTGAGCCGTGCTTGTCTAGATGTTGTTTAATTTTAATCGAATGCATTTGCTCTTTATTATTCATTACTATTTTCTACACTTTTCTTTCTACAGTGTTATTATTACTTTTCCTGATGAACCGGTGACTGTGACATGTAATGAAGCAACGCAACATAAGGATAGTGATTCAGATGAAGAAGACGAGATACTTGAGGAAGTTGTCAGAGAGGTGGAAAACTTTGAGAATAATCCTAAGTCCAACCTGGACAAAACCGAAGCAGTAAACCTGGGGGATGCCGAGACCGTCAAGGAGACTCGCATCAGCATTCACTTATCACCAATAGAGAAGGAAGAGTACATCCGTTTCCTAAAGATTATGAGGACATCTTCGCATGGTCATACGATGATATGACAGGTTTGAGCACGTCCATAGTGGCTCACAAGTTACCTACCAATCCAATGTGCCCGCCGGTGAAGCAGAAACTCAGAAAGTTCAAACCAGACATGAGCCTGAAAATCAAGGAGGAGGTTACCAAGCAGGTCAAAGCCAAAGTTATCAGGGTGGTTGAGTATCCGACTTGGTTAGTGAACATTGTGCCAGTTCCAAAGAAAGACGGAAAGGTCAGAGTATGTGTTGACTATCGGGATTTAAACAAAGCAAGTCCCAAGGACGACTTTCCACTGCCAAACATACACATCTTGATCGATAATTGCGCCAAGCATTAACTCCAATCTTTTGTAGATTGCTTCGCGGGTTATCACCAGTTTTGGATGGACGAGGAGGACGCAGAGAAAATAGCCTTTATTACACCATGGGGGTGTAATGTTACACGATGATGCCATTCAGTCTAAAGAATGCTGGGGCTACCTAAATGAGAGCCATGACAACCATCTTCCATTATATGATACACAAGGAGATAGAGGTATATGTGGACGACGTCATCATCAAATCCAAGAGGGCCGCATACCACATAGTAGACTTGAGAAAATTCTTCGACAGACTCAGAAGGTACAACTTGAAACTAAACCCTGCCAAGTGTGCATTCGGGGTTCCCGCAGGAAAGTTATTGGGGTTCATTGTCAGCCGTCGTGGGATCGAGCTAGATCCGTCTAAAGTCAAGGCTATTCAGGAGTTACCGCCGCCTAGGAGCAAAAAGGACGTGATAAGCTTCCTGGGGCGTCTAATTATATCAGTCGCTTCATAGCACAGTCCACGGTCATATGTCAACCCATCTTCAAGATGCCGAGGAAAGATGCCGAGACGAGCTAGATCAAGGATTGTCAGAAAGCTTTTGACAAAATCAAGGAATACTTGTCCACACCACCAGTCCTGGTCCCGCCAGAGCTAGGACGACCTTTGCTGCTCTATCTATCCGTATTGGATGGAGCCTTCGGGTGTGTTCTGGGATGACATGACGAGACAGGGAGAAAGGAGCAAGCCATCTACAACTTGAGTAATAAGTTCACACCTTATGAAGCACGATACTCTTTGCTGGAACGTATTTGCTGTGCTTTGACCTGGACGGCCCAGAAGCTACGGTATTACTTCTGTGCCTATACCACATACCTCATATCCAGGATGGATCCTTTGAAGTATATATTTCAGAAACCCATGCCAACCGGGAAGTTGGCCAAATGGCAGATACTGTTGAGTGAGATCGATATCGTCTACGTAACTCAAAAGGCGGTTAAAGGACAAGCATTGGCAGATCATCTTGCGAAGAATCTGGTGGGATGAGACGAACCCTTGAAAAAGTATTTTCCTAACGAAGAAGTATTATTCGTAGGAGAAGACATTACTAAAGCACATGATGGTTGGAGGATGTTTTTCGACGGAGCCGCAAATTTCAAAGGAGTAGGCATTGGAGCAGTTTTGGTATCAGAAACAGGTCAACATTATCCGATATCTACTAAACTCAGGTTTCCTTGCACTAACAACATGGCGGAGTATGAGGCCTGCATACTAGGACTCAACATGGCAGTCGACATGAATATTCAGGAGCTGCGGGTAATTGTGATTCAGATTTGCTTGTGCACCATGTACAAGGAGAGTCGGCCACCACAAATTCCAAGATATTGCCATATCTGCACCATGTGCAGGAATTGAGAAAGAGGTTCACCAAGATAGAGTTTCGGCATGTACCCAGAATTTAGAATGAGTTTGCCGATGCATTGGCCATTTTATCATCTATGATACAGCATCCAGATAAGAATTTCTTTGATCCCATCCCAATAAGAGTTCATAATCAACCAGCTTGTTGTGCTCATGTTGATGAAGAAATAGATGGAAAACCTTGGTTCCACGACATCAAGGAGTATTTGGCGAAAGAAGAATATCCGGAGCATGCAAACCACACTCAGAAACGCACACTTCGAAGATTGTCCAATCACTTCTTTCACAGCAGAGGAAATTTGTACAGAAGAACTCCTGATTTAGGATTGCTAAGATGTGTCAACGCAAAAGAAGCTTCTAAACTACTTGAGGAGATACATGCCAGGACCCGCGGCCCGCATATGAATGGCTTTGTCTTGGCCAAGAAGATACTCAAGGCTGGTTACTTTTGGATAGCCATGGAGACCGACTGCGTCTAATATGTCCGCAAATGCTACCAATGTCAAGTGCATGCTGATATGATAAAGGTGCCGCCGAATGAGCTCAATGCGACAAGCTCACCTTGGCCATTCGCCGCCTGGGTGATGGATGTTATTGGTCCGATTGAGCCCACTGCTTCAAACGGACACAGGTTTATTTTGGTAGCCATTGATTACTTCACAAAATGGGTAGAGGCTGCTTTTTGCAAAGCTGTAACCAAGAAAGTCATCGCAGACTTTGTCAAATACCGTATTGTTTGCCGATTCGGAGTTCCTAATTCTATTGTTACTGATAATGCCGCCAACCTCAACAGTGACATGATGAAAGCTATGTGTGAAACTTTCAAAATCAAGCGTAAGAATTCCACAGCCTACAGACCTCAGATGAATGGAGCCGTAAAAGCCGCCAACAAAAACATCCATAAGATACTAAGTAAGATTGTAGGAAACCACAAACAATGGCACGAGAAGCTACCTTTCGCTTTATTGGGATACCGCACTACAGTTCGCACATCAACCGGGGCAATTCCCTACATGCTGGTTTACGGTACCGAAGCTGTCATCCCAGCCGAGGTAGAGATTTCTTCTTTAAGAATCATACAGGAAGCTGAACTCAGCGATGCAGAATGGATTAGAAGTCGCTATGAACAATTGGCCCTCATCGATGGAAAGAGGATGAACGCAGTATGTCAAAGCAACTTTATCAGAACAGAATGTCCAGAGCTTTAAACAAAAAGGTCAAACCAAGGCAATTTGCACCAGGATAGCTGGTGCTGAAGAAGATCTTCCCACATCAAGATGAAGCCAAAGGGAAATTCTCTCCCAATTGGCAAGGCCCGTACATGGTTCACAGGGTGCTGACAGGAGGAGCACTCATACTTGAAGAAATGGATGGAGAAATCTTGCCGAAACCAATCAATTCATACGCAGTCAAGAGATACTATGCTTAGATTAATACATTTCCTCATTTGATGTAATTGAACTACGCTTGACCTGATTCCCGTTTAAGAGGGGATACGTAGGCAGCCTTATGGGTTCGATCATTCATAATAAAATTTCCATTTCCCCCAAGGTCAGAAACTGGGGCAAAATTTTGAGGAGGACCCTCAAAATTCCGGAGCAAGTCCAGCCGACGCCAACATGTATCAGACGGTCAGAAATTAGTTAAGAAACTGGGGCAGAGAGGGTTCAGCAAGGCCTATTATCTGCAAACGGTCAAAAGATCATCTACCAAACTGGGGCACAATTTTGAGGAGGACCCTCAAAATTCCAATATAAGAGAGCTGCAATGCCTTTGAGATGTGTTACAGTCACTGGTTCAGCTAAATTACTTGATTTTTCAATATATTTCTAAATAACTCTATTTTTCATCAATAATTGCGTACTTTCAAAAACTCTATTTCCGTAACGGTCAGGTTACCCGGGAAACTCAAAAGGGCCCCAGAACAGAGCAAAGCAAGGCCAGCGGATAGAAGCACGAACCAATCTCCCCCACAAAACTTACAATTTTTCTTTGAGCGCAGGCACATCAGACGCAATGGTAACATCCGCAGAAATATACACGTAACAAGCTCACTATCAATCAATCCATCAGACACCGAATATATCTCCAACTAAGACATATGCTACTCTTATTTGCTACTCGTTCTTTGCATGGGACTAAACCCTGTCCCGCATATCTGCATGAGGCTAATCCTTGCCTCCCTACTTGCATGAGGCTAATCCTTGCCTCCCTATTTGCATGAGGCTAATCCTTGCCTCCCTACTTGCGTGAGGCTAATCCTTGCCTCCGTATCTGCATGAGGCTAATCCCTGCCCCCTATTTGCATAAGGCTAATCCTTGCCTCCATACTTGCATGAGGCTAATCCCTGCCTCCATACTTGCATAAGGCTGATCCTTGCCTCCATATCTGCATGAGGCTAATCCCTACCTCCATACTTGCATGAGGGTAATCCTTGCCTCCAAATCGGCAAGAGGCTAATCCCTGCCTCCACATTCGCATGGGACTAAGAACTGTCCCTTTTCGCACAAATATTGCTCTATTTCTAGTACTACTTATTTGCTTTCGATCGAGCTAAGCTCTGCCCTCCATTTCGCAAGACTAAGCCTTGTCTTGTTAACATCATGTTATTGCATATCATAGGCTGAAATATTGCCAATGTATCCAATGGCGTCATAGTCGAAAAGGCATCATCCTCATAGCCGGAAGACACCATGCCATGGCCTGAGGATCTCTCTCAATTTTGCATATCATTATTCAAAGGCGTCATAGTTCAAAGGCACCATATTCATGGCCCGAGAACATGATTTCATGGCCTGCGAATCTCTCACTAAACAATTCATGGCCCAAGACGTCATGGTCTAAGGACGTCATCCCTAACCGTCCAAAGACAACTTTCATAGTCCAACGGGAACTTGCATCATGTTTAAATTTATGCACAGTATACGCTTGCATTGCTTCTATTTGCAGGTAACCCGGCGAGCAACGGCTATCCCAGCAGGAGCGATCCCGCTCCAATTCTCCCAGCCATATCAAACCTCACCATTCCCGTAAACCGTTCACTCACCCGGCCCCAGATGTTGCGTCCGCACTTGAGATGACTTCACCGGTATACTTCGCCGATGAATCCGGAACTACATATGGCCTAATTCCTGTAAAACCAGGGATATGTAGGTAGCTTAGAAGCCAGGGTGCGGCCTAATCTTTCAAACCATTTCGCTCGGTCAAAATTGGCCATCATTTCTTTACCCGAAAACTTTTTCATCTTTCCCGGGTAAAGAGGGCCAGCTGTTGATACCCAATTTTTCCCTATACATTTTTAATATGCATAAATACTTTCGAAATAGTATATATATGCATATATAAGCATGCAAAGGGTCTTTGTAATTTTTTTATAATTTTGAAGGGTTTTAATTGATTTATTTCTTCCTTTTATTTATAAAATTTCCAATAATTATCCTTCAAAATATTGTTGTGACAATCNATATATATATATATATATATATGCATATATAAATATGCACAGGGTCTTTGTAATTTTTCTATAATTTTGAAGGTTTTTAATCGATTTATTTCTTCCTTTTATTTATAAAATATCCAATAATTATCCTTACAAATAATTGTAGTGACAATCTAACACTCTAAATCCTATATTTATGCCAAAATATTGCCTAGATATTTTTGTGCATTTACAATTGCATTTACATTTTTAAAGCCAATTTGCATATAATTGCAATATTATCCTTATTAATGTACAATTACGTTATATGCATAAAATGATCTTCTATATTTTTAAAATGTTAAATATCTATTTTAAATCATTTTTAGTACACGAAATTACTTTTTAGAAATGATTTATCATTTATTATAAATTGTATAGGGTTAAATTGGCTATTTAAAACTTAGCCAAATCATATTTCAATTATAGCCTCAATTAAACCCAATACCCCAGCCCAATTTCGGATTACAAATACCTGACCCAGGCCCTAATTACACCTACCCGACCCAAGGCCCCATCAGATCCTGGCCGTTGATCTAAAAGATCAACGACCCTCGTTGGTTCTTTTCTTTTTAATTCTAAACAACCCTTAACCCTAATCATTTTCCATATACCGCCTCCCTAAAATCCTCTCTACTCTCAGTACACTCTCAACCTAACCCTAGCCCTTCAACCGTCGACCTCCCATCTCCGTTCATCTCCCGTGACCTCTCATCGTCTCTGAAGCCCCCAATGGCCTCTCTCATATCATGCCTGCCTTCTCTAAGGTCTTCAAGGGCCCAGGGCTATGCTGACTTGCATCTAGGGTTCATCACCTGTCGAGTCCTTGATTCACTGATTTGCTATATGCTGATTCTCGATTATTTCCATATTCTGCAACCTTATTTAGTTTTCTTACCTTATTTGGGTTAACCGTGTTATTTGCTATTTCTTCACTAACTGTTTCCTTAATTAAACCCTTGTTTATTTACCCCTAATTTTCTATCTTATGCCTAATGCCTTACTTGATTTCTTTCCTTAAACATTTTCTGCCCATTACCGTTGGTTAATTAGCCCTTAATTAAGGGAGTACTTGCATTGATTTGATTCTGATTCGTACATGGTTCCATAATTATTGTTGAACTTTGATTCTTGCCTTATTTTTTTCCTGTTTTCAAACTATAAATACCCAGCTCTTTCACTAACACAACACACGAACACATTGGTTCAAAAATTCTCTCTCACACAAAAAACACTCTTCTGCTCTCTTTTCTCTAGCTACTTGCTATTGTTCTAAGACATCCGGCTGCAAGCCAAGGCTGATTACTCTACTCTCTTGCTCCTCACTTTGTGTTTGCTACCTTCTTTACGGGTATGTTCTGATTTCAATTTAAGTACCAAAAACAATATAGTCCTTTTATTACTTCAATTCATCCTGTTTCTAGTCTGCTTTTACTTATGGTTTTGTTGTGAAACCTGTAGTTGATATGTTTACATTATTAGCATCTAACGTACTCCCTTTCCTTAGGATCAGAGTGAACATGTTATGCCCCCCCCCCTCTATGTGTTTTGTCTCCATGTGATCTTGCTCTATCAGGATTCTGGTATCAATCTCCTTGTAAAGTAGTCTGCACTCCTAAACTTGTATGATTCTTGGACTGATTTTAAATTATGTTGACCCTATACTGAACCCCTTAAGCATTGCTGATTCTATGACTATGTCTAATCGGTGTTTCTAAGCATATCTATACCAATTCCAAAGAATTCTGCCTGCTATGTATTAACATATATGACCTATGTGCCCCAAATCCCATTACCCGTGTTTGTGATTGCTGAATTTGCCTTGGTCCTATGTTCCTTGGTTATGTATGAACCTGTTTTGGGTACTGTGTTTGGACTGTTGCTTGTTACTCTACTCTCTTTTCAAAACTATCTTTGTTGTTTTCACAAAACCATTTCAATTAAGTCTCTTTTACACCGCTTTTATGCTAAACCTTTTCAAAACTATGTCAAGCACTCTCACTCCACTCTTAGGTCCTTAAGTTCCGCCCCTCCAGTGTGTTACTTCTTAGGGATCCCTATGAGATCCCTCTGAACTCTGATGCATTGGAGCTGGCTCTTCCACAGTGCACCTACTCAGTTATGGTTGTGAAATCTGGGTGTAAGCACATCCCGGGATCCCTTGAGCTCCTTAGGGAACTCTGACACACCCGGTTATGAGAAAGGCTATGAAACAATCTTGGCATGTGAGGTTCTGGAAATCTGGGCCTGTTTTCAGGCTCCCTATAGTGTAGCTTCTTATTTTTCTTTATCTATGTAATTCATTTCAATGTTGGTTTGTAATATTCTTTGTAAACAAATATTGGGGCTGGCTAGTTAAAAGGGGAGGGTAGTTATATATGTTATCAATATCAATGGGTAGAAACCATGCCTTTGGTTTACATTTCCTATATGCGCATTAGAATCCATGTCTAGGACCAACACATTCAAAGCATGTCATGCATTAGATATCATGTTTTAGGTTTACTGCATCAGCAGCTCATTTGACCTTATTTATCACTTAGAAATCCTACTTCTAGGTTAAATAATAGCATTAAAATAAAACCGCTGCTCCCGAACATCCTGAAATCATGTTGTAACGTTTTGGGGATTTAGAAATCATGCTTTAGGAATTCTGCATATCCTGAAATCATTCTGCATTTTATATGTGCATGTTAGATACCATGTTTTAGGATCTCGTTCATAGTCGCTCGGTCACACCTAGTTTAAGCTACTGGTTATGAAAGATGTAAAAACAATGTCACATTTATCCTGATTAAGTAAAACTGATCATAATCCCTGTATCTTTGCAACACATAGAACAACATGCTTTAGGTAAAATAACTTCTAAATTGTTTTAATAATTCTGGTAACTGTGCACCATCCCACGCCTAGGCAAGCCTTAGGTAATCAACTCTTATAAAACTAGAAACTGCCTCTTTGTGTTTACTGCTTAAGGGTTAACAGGCTTAAAATCAGTAGGCAAACTGATTGGGGGCCCTGCTTCTGAGCTCATAAAATAAAACTGCATATCTGCTTTGTCTTTATACTCACTTAGACATCATGTCTTAGGATCCTGTTTAATAATATTGCCCTTGTTTGTGTTTGTGTCATGCTGTTTGCATTGATTATCCGTGGCGGTAAACTTGAGCCACTAATTGCTTCTTTCCTGCCTTATTTGCTAAAGTCCTATTTGTTGTTACCTGTCGCCTAGTATTTTCTCCCTTAAACCTTAGGGGTTTTTCTAGAACTGCCTATAGGTAGAGGTCTTAATTTCCTCCAGGGCCATTAAGAAGTGACGGGTAACAGCTCGCACAGAGATCGCTAAACAACACTCGCTTAAATAGCCGCTAAAGGGTGGGAATGGGTAGATATGGATATGATGACCAGTGCGCTAATGCCATGTGTAGCCCCTTTCTGAGGAGTGATTACCGGGCATTGTATTGATGTGATCCTGTAGGCTAACCAACCTAGGACCCCTCTTTCCCACATCCCCTTTGCTTGAAAACTTTACTTTCCTTTTTATGCACCCAACTTGTTCAAATTCTATGTCTTATTACTTGAGTCATACAATGTCCAACATGCTTTATTTGCAATTATATGTTTCAACTACTTATTTGTTAAAGGACTAATTCATGAGTATAAGTTCGGCCGGGACCTACCTTTGTGGACCGAGAGGGGTGCCTAACACCTTCCCCTCAAGGTTATTTCGAGCCCTTATCTTAAATATCTGGTAATGCAAACTAGCCTAAGAGTTAATCGCTCTAGGTGCCCTAACGCACCATAATCTGTTAGGTGGCGACTCTTCAAATACCCAATTCCTAAAAGGAAACGAGTCGATTTCCCCATGAAATGTCAAAACCCGGACTTCTCCCTGCGAGGAGGGATAAAGGGGGGCGCGACAAAAGACACCAGATATAGCAATCTCACACCAGATTTTCTAAGTCAAAAACACCCCGAAGCATATCCGAAACTCACCCAAGCCCTCGGGGCTCCAAACCAAACATGCACCCAAGTCTAAAAACATCATACGGACTTGTTCGTACGATCAAATCGCCAAAATAATATCTAGAACTTTGATTTTAGCATCAAAATTAAGGAAAATCTCAAGAACTCTTAAAGTTTTCATTTTCACAACCGAGGGTCCGAATAACGCCATATGAATTTCGTTTCTTATCAAATTTTAGAGACACAACCTAAATATCATATTAAACCAGTACCGGGCTCCGGAACTAAAATATGGGCCCGATACCATCATATCCAAATATTATTCAGTTTCTAAACTTCTTATATTTTTAATTTAAACAATTTTCTTCATTTCTCGGGCTAGGGAACTCGGAATTAAATTCCGGGCTTACGCCTAAGTCCAATATTTTTCTACGGACCCTCCGTGACCGTCAAATCACGGGTCCGGGTCCGTTTACCCAAAATGTTGACCGAAGTCAACTTAAATTCAAATTTAAAGGCAAAATTGGCATTTTTCTCAAATTTTCACATAAGGGCTTTCCGGAAGCGCGCCCGATTGGGTTCTAATACACGAGATGACCTTTTGGGTCATCACATTCTCCACCTCTAAAACAATCGTTCGTCCTCGAACGGACATAGAAAAGTACCTGAGTCGGTGAAAAGATGCGAATATCGGCTTTGCATATCGGACTCGGAGTCCCAGGTAGCTGCCTCAATAGGCTGACCTCGACAGGCTGACCTCTCCACTGAACACGAACCGAAGGGTAACTCTTCGATCTCAACTGACGAACCTGCCGGTCTAGAATGGCTACCGGCTCCTCCTCATAGGTCAAGTCCTTGTCCAACCAGATAGTGCTGAAGTCTAAAACATGGGATGGATCGCCGTGATACTTCAGAATCAAGGACACATGAAACACTGGATGCACAGCTAATAAACTCGGCGGCAACGCAAGTCTGTACGCCACCTCTCCCACTCGATCAAGAATCTCAAAAGGACCGATGAACCTAGGGCTTAGCTTGTCCTCCTTTCCAAATCTTATCACGCCCTTCATGGGCGACACCCGAAGCAACACTCGCTCTCCGACCATGAATGACAGATCACGAACCTTGCGGTCGGCATAACTCTTTTTCCTGGACTGAGTTGTACGAAGCCTATCCTGAATTATCTTAACCTTCTCTGAATGACATCACTAAGAACTCATAATGCCCGTAACGAGTGTGGAAAGTTGTCTTAGGGACATCGGACGCCCTAATCCTCAACTGATGGTAGCCAGACCTCAAATCAATCTTTGAAAATACCTTGACACCTTGAAGTTGATCAAACAAATCATCAATCCTCGGCAATGGATACTTGTTCTTGATGGTGACTTTGTTCAACTGCCGATAATCTATGCACATCCTCATCGATCCATCCTTCTTCTTAACGAACAACACCGGCGCACCCCAAGGCGAGATACTAGGTCTAATAAAGCCTTTATCCAAGAAGTCTTGCAAGTGTTCTTTCAATTCCTTCAACTTCCGCGGGGCCATACGATATGGCAGAATAGAAATGGGCTGAGTGCCCGGAGCCAAATCAATGCAAAAGTCAATATCCCTGTCAGGTGGCATCCCTAACAGGTCTGAAGGAAATACCTCTGGAAACTCACGAACAACGGGCACAGAATCCATAGAAGGGACCTCAGCACTAGAATCATGAACATACGCCAAATAGGCCAAACATCCTTTATCAACCATACGTCGAACCTTCATATATGAGATAACCCTGCTGGTAGAATGACCAGGAGTCCCTCTCCACTCCAAACGAGGCAACCCCGGCAATGCTAAGGTCATGGTCTTGGCATGACAGTCCAATATAGCATGATACGGTGATAACCAATCTATCCCCAAAATGACATCGAAATCCACCATATCGAGAAGTAGGAGATCTACGCTAGTCCGAAGACCCCCAATAACAACCACACACGAACGATAGACACGATCTACCACAATAGAATCACCCACCGGTGTAGACACATATAAAGGAGCAATCAAAGAATCACGAGGCACAACCAGATAAAGGGAAAAATAAGATGACACATAGAAATATGTGGACCCTGGATCAAAAAGAACTGAAGCATCTCTACTGCAAACTGAAATCGTACCTGTGATAACTGCATCGGAGGCCTCAGCCTCAGGTCTAGCGATAATAGCGTAACATTGAGGCTGGGCCCCACCACTCTGAACAACATCCCTAGGACGGCCTCCTATTGGTTGGCCTCCACCTCTAGTTGCCTGACCTCCACCTCTAACAACCTGACCTCCACCTCTAACACCTTAACCCCTACCTCTAGATGGCTAAGCAGGCGGTGGAACGCCCGTTGCTGGAACTATAGCACGAGAACCCTGGTGCTGAGAACTGCTCGAGGCTCGAGGGTAAAACCTAGCAATGTGCTTTGAGTCGCACAAGTATAACAAGACTTCGGCTGCTGAGACTGCTGACCCTGAAACTGACCCTGAGGGCCTGAGTAACACCCTTGAAAACTCTGGAGCGGAGGTGCACTGATAGGAGCTGGTGGTGCACTGTAGGGCAACTGATCGGAATAGTGCATATGAGAACCCTGGCCACCTGGAGCACCGTGAGAAGCCTGAAGTGCTGAATGAAATGGCCTGGAAGGATGGCCTCCACCAAAAGAATCACTGCCTACAGACGAGGCACCACTGAATCTGCCAGAATGACAAGGCCTCTTATCGGACCCCTGACCGCTCCCCTTAGCTAGAACCATCTCAACCTGCCTGGCCACACTGGCCGGATCCTGGAAAGAAATCTCGCTATCTGTCTCCTTCGCCATCTGCAATCTAATAGGTTGAGTCAGTCCCTCAATAAAACTCCTCACCCTCTCTCTCTCAGTGGGGAGTATTATAAGGGCATGAAGAGCCAAATCAATAAACCTCGTCTCGCACTGGATGACAGTCATAGAACCCTACTGAAGATGCTCGAACCGCCTACGATACTCCTCTCTCTGAGTGACGGGAAGGAACTTCTCGAGAAATAGCTGCGAGAACTGGTCCCAAGTGAGTGCTGGTGACCCTGCTGGTCTGGCCATAATAATCTCTCCACCATTTCTTGGCGGAACCTGACAGACCAAAAGCAGCAAAGTCGACCCCATTGGTTTCCACTATCCCCATGTTCCGAAGAACCTCATGATAACTGTCCAAATAATCCTGGGGATCCTCTGAAGATGTACCGCCATAGGTAGTAGTGAAGAGCTTGGTGAACCTGTCAAATCTCCACAAGGCATCTGAAGACATAGCTGACCTATCACCAGTCTGAACTACAACACCTAGTGGGACTCCCCAACTGGCTGAGCTGCTGGAGTCTGAAACTGGGGAGCCATCTGCTCCGGAGTGCGAGTAGCGGGAGTCTGTGCTCCTCCCCCAGCTTGAGAGACGGTTGGTGCTACAGGAAGTATGCCTGCCTGTGTGACACTCTCCATAAGGCCCACTAGACGGACCGGAGCATCCTGGAGTACCGGGGTAGCGATGAACCCCTCTAGGATCTGAGCTGGGCCCGCTGGAACTGTCTTGGCCAGAGCCTCATCATCAAACTCTACCTCAGGCTTTGCCGCTGGTGCTGCTGCTCTAGGCTGAGCTCTGCCTCTGCTTCGGCCCCTAGCACGGCCTCGGCCTCGTCCTCTGCCCCTCGTAGGAGCTGCCGCTGGGGGCTCGGGCTGCTGATCAGCTGATGAAGTGGTACGTGTTCACGCCATCTGCGAAAGAATATATTAGAAGTTCAATTAGCATTGAGAAATCAAACCGCACGACAGAGATGAATAGAAGTGAAATTGTTCCAAACTCGGTAGCCTCTGGGGATAAGCACAGACGTCTCCGTACCGATCCCTCAGACTCTACTAAGCTTCTCCATGAATTGTGAGACCTAAGCAACCTAGAGCTCTGATACCAACTAGTCACGACCCGATTCCCACCGTCGGGACCGTGATGGCGCCTAACATTGAACCCGCTAGGCAAACGAACGTTACTGATTATTTTACCTTTTTCTTTTATCTTTAACAGTTTACCAGATGATATAAGAAAATTAGCGAAAATAAAAATGCGGAAGAATATAATTTAACAGTTTAACTTAATACTAATACGAATTGCATAATAAAACTCCACCCAGAACTGGTGTCACAATTTCACGGACTGTCTACGAATACTACAAATAGTGGTCTGAAAAAGAAAATACAAATCTATCTCAGAAATAGATAAACCAGAAAAGAAGCAGGATAGAAGGGGATGCCAAGGCCTGCGGACGCTTGCAGGACTACGTTGGGTCTCTACTGGACTGAAGGCAGCAACCTCGATCTATGGTCCGTATGGTCCAGTACCGGGATCTGCACAAAAAATATAGAGTGTAGCATCAGTACAAACAACCCCATGTACTGGTAAGTGCCGAGCCTAACCTCGGCAAAGTGGTGACGAGGCTAGGACACGACATACATCGTAACCTGTGCAGTTAAACAACATCTAACAAAATAACAATAATAGAAGCTAAACAAAGACTAACGGGAAGGGGAAACATGCTATGGGGGATACCAGAATAAGGAAAACACAGAGTAAGATCCTCCCCAGCCCAGTTTCCCCTTCGCGATCACAAGAGTGACTACGCGATCCCGAAGCACAGTGCAGCAGACACCAGATATAGCAATCTCACACCAGAGTTTCTAAGTCAAAAACACCCCGAAGCCTATCCGAAACTCACCCGAGCCCTCGGGGCTCCAAACCAAACATGCACCTAAGTCTCAAAATATCATACAGACTTGTTCGTGCGATCAAATCGCCAAAATAACATCTAGAACTACGAGTTTAGCATCAAAATCAAGGAAAATCTCAAGCACTCTTAAAGTTTCCATATTCACAACCGAGGGTCTGAATCACACCATATTAATTCTGTTTCTTATCAAATTTTACAGACACAACCTAAATACCACATTAAACCTGTACCAGGCTCCGGAACCAAAATACGGGCCTGGTACCATCATATTCAAACATTATTGAGTTTCCAAACTTCTTATAATTTTCAATTAAATAATTTTCTTCAAAAATTCATTTCTCGGGCTAGGAAACTCGGAATTAAATTCCGGGCATACGCACAACTCCCATATTTTTCTACGAACCCTCCGGGACCGTGAAATCACGAGTCCGGGCCCGTTTACCCAAAATGTTGACCGAAGTCAACCTAAATTCAAAATTAAAATCAAAATTGGCATTTTTCTCAAATTTTCACATAAGGGCTTTCCATAAGCGCGCCCGGACTGCGCACGCAAATCTAGGAGAAAGAAAATGAGGTCTTGAAGGCCTCGAAACCCGAGATTGGGTTCTAAAACACGAGATGACCTTTTGGGTCATCACATTCTCCACCTCTAAAACAACCGTTCGTCCTCGACCGAACATAGAAAAGTACCTGAGTCGGTGAAAAGATGGGGATATCGGCTCCGCATATCGGACTCGGACTCCCAGGTAGCTTCCTCGACAGGCTAACCTCGACAGGATGACCTCTCCACTGAACACGAACCGAAGGGTAACTCTTCAATCTCAACTGACGAACCTACCGGTCTAGAATGGCTACCCGCTCCTCCTCATAGGTCAAGTCCTTATCCAACGTGATAGAGCTAAAGTCTAACACGTGAGATGGATCGCCGTGATACTTCTGAAGCATGAACACATGAAACACTGGATGCATAGCTGATAAACTCGGCGGAAATACGAGTTTGTAAGCCACCTCTCCCACTCGATCAAGAATCTCAAAAGGACCGATGAACCTAGGGCTTAGCTTGCCCTTCATTCCAAAATTTCATCACGCCCTTCATGGGCGACACCCAAAGCAACACTCGCTCTCCGACCATGAATGCCACATCACAAACCTTGTGGTCGGCATAACTCTTTTGCCTGAACTGAGTTGTACAAAGCCTATCCTGAATGATCTTAACCTTCTCCAAGGCATCCTGAACTAAATCCGTACCCAACAACTGAGCCTCTCCCGGCTCAAACCACCCAACCGGCGACCGAGACCTCCTACCATATAATGCCTCATAGGAAGCCATCTGGATGCTCGACTGGAAACTGTTGTAGGCAAACTCTGCTACTGGCAAGAACTGATCCCAAGACCCTCCAAAGTCAATAACACATGATTGGAGCATATCCTCTAAAAGTTAAATAGTACGCTCGGACTGTCCGTCCGTCTGAGGATGAAATACTGTTGATGGGTTTTCAATGTCTTTGCCTTATGTTTTGATGATCTAACAAACTTACTGTCAAGAACCAGATAGGAAACCTGGCACACTTGGTCTACATTGCAAGTTAACGAATTCCAGCTAAATGTGAACTGCTATAGCTTCAGGAGATAGAGAACCAAACAAGGACCTGATACCCTTATGGTTCCCTCACAGCAGTACGAAGTCAATTGGACACAGCTGGAAGCGACGTGACTGCCTGCACTGTTTCTGCCTGCACTGCACTGTTTCCTACGGCCACTTACCCTTTGACCAACTAAAGTGCTTACATCATTCAAGTGATGTCATCAAGGTGGATCAACAAGGAGATTATATCGAAACATCACTTGAGAATCAGATTGATCATTTAAGCCTTCTGCAAAATAGTGAACTTCATTCTCAAGAGCTTGAAGAACAAAGTTAAATGCTACTACGGAGCAGTTCCTAAATCTAGTATTTTGTTGCCCTTAGTTGAGTTGTAACTTTGTGATTGTTCTCATTGTAATTCCTAAATTGCTTAGCTAGAAGCGTTGATTAGGAACTCCCTTGTAAAATCCATAAACTCTCTGAGTTTGTGTTGTGACTAGAGTTAGTCATAAGTTAAAGCCTTTGTAACTAGGGAGTTACAAAGTGGCTTGTGGTAAGAGTGTCACAAGTTAGTTGAGTTGAAGTCTTTGTAATGGAGTCATTACAAAGTGGCTTGTAATAGGTTTTTACAAGTTAGTGAAGTTGAAAGCCTACAAGTGTAGGTCATGGTTTTTGTCCCCTTGAGTTGGGATTTTTCCATGTAACAATCCCGTGTCTTATTTACTTTCTGTTTCATTAGCATTCTAAGTTAAAACTCATAGAGGACCAGGTCCTCTATAGTTTGGTGGACTCATATAAACTAACAATTGGTATCAGAGTGGGTTCCTCCTATCAGGAGAACACCTAGGAAGGATCCATATGGCTGCTCCACCAACTTTTGAAGAAGGTCAATCTACATACAGACCACCCAGGTTCAATGGACAACACTATGGGTGCTGGAAGACAAGAATGCATGATTTTATCGTGGCTGAGGATTCTGAGTTATGGGATGTCATATGTGACGGCCCTTACGTCCCAACAAAGGTACTTGAAGAACTTCCATTCTCAATGCGAAAAACCAGAAAAGAATACACCGACGCAGACAGGAAGGCTGTTAGCGAAAAAAATTTGTGCCAAGAAGATTTTGGTATATGGAATAGGACCTGAATACAATAGAATCTCTGCTTGTGACACTGCTAAGGAGATATGGGAAGCTTTGCAAACAGCTCATGAGGGAACCACCAAAGTAAAATAATCTAAGATCGATATGCTCACTACCGAGTATGAACTATTTAGGATGAAGGACGATGAATCCATTCAAGATATGCACACAAGATTCACCTCCATCGTAAATGAGTTACACTCACTTGGTGAAACCATTCCCAGGAACAAGCTAGTGAGGAAAATTCTCAGTATCCTTCCTAGTTCTTGGGAAAGCAAGGTGAATGCTACTACTGAAGCAAAGGACCTGCACGAGCTGACCATGGACGAGCTGATTGGAAATCTGAGGACCTACGAGATGAAAAGGAAGATAGATAGTTGAAGAAGAGAACCAAAGAAAGAAAGGAACCTGGTACTCAAAGCTGATAGCAATGACTTAAGTGAGGAGGACAGTGACATGGCTTACTTAACCAAAAGATTTTAGAAGATGGTTAAAAGAAATGGAGGAATACCAAAATGGGGAAGCTCTAGCAAACCAAAGAACTATGATCTCTGCCATAAGTGTGGAAATCCTGGGCACTTCATCAAAGATAGTCCACTCCTGAAGCAAGAATACTCCAAGTACAACCCTGAAAAAGCAACAAAAAGGAACCTGGTTCCTTACAACGACTTCAAGAGGAGGAAATCTGCTGATAATGTGATGAAACAGGCTCTTGCAGCATGGGGACACTCCTATAGTGAATCTGAAGATGAAGCTGATGCAGGTGACAGCTCCATGATGGCTGTTTAAAGTGAGAAAAATGAATATGATTCAATATTTGCTTTGATGGCCCAATCAGATGATGATGAAGATGATGACAAATGTGAGGTAAATTTTAGGGATGTTCAGAGAAATCTGAAATCCTACTCTCCTAAGAAACTCATGTCTTTAGCTAGTGTATTGATTGATGCCTATCATAGTCTTGTGGAGGATAGGGATTCCTTGACCTTAGAGCTAGGAGAAGTTGAACAAACTAGAGATGACTTAGTGACTGTAGTTATTGACCATAAGGAAACCATTGAAAACTTCATAGAAGAAAGAAATGATCTCTTGGTAGTAATTGCAGACCTAAGGGAAACAATAGAGAGACCAGGGACTAAGTCAAAACCTGGAAATTCCAGAAAAGGAAAAGAGGTAGCCAGTGAGGAACACATTAGGCTTGAAAACGAGTTAAAGTGTGTGAGAACTAGTCTATGTGTTGAATATGAGAAAAACAAGCATCTCCAGATTGAACTGGAAAGATTGAAAAATGATCTTGAAAAGTCCCTAAAGTGGACCTGGTCCTCAGAAGCTATCACTGCCATGTACGTTAATAAAGGTGGAAACAGGCAGGGAATAGGGTTCCAAAGGGAAAAAAACCCCTTACAACCCCCATAGCAAGTATGTTACTGTACCAGATAATTGGCTATGTACCCACTGTAGGAACAATGGGCATTTCAAAGAAAATTTCCAAGCCAGAATCCAATCCATTCAGAAAAACAAAGTGCTATCTGAAAATGTAACTACTAAAAAGGGACCAGGTTCCACCCACAAAAAACGCATATTACCTGCATGGACTAAGAGAGACTTTATTCATCCTGTTGTCTACTACAAGGGACCCAAACTTGCTTGGGTTCCTAAAACTAACTCTTGATCTCCTTGTGCAGGGAATAGTGAAAGGAAGCAGTCAACAATGGTTCATGGATAGTGGATGCTCAAAACACATGACTGGGAACACCATGGACTTTCTTTCACTAAAAGCCCTGCAAGGAGGGAGTGTATCCTTTGGCAATGGGAAAAAGGGATACATTCTGGGAGTTGGAAAAGTCGGGAAATTACTCACACACTCTATTGAGAATGTGTACTATGTCAATGGTCTTAAGTAAAGTCTCTTGAGTGTCTCTCAGATCTGTGATTAAGGAAACAGGGTAGAGTTCTTGACCAAGATATGTACAGTTACTAATCTGGTAACTGATGAAGTGGTACTTGTGGCCAAGAGATACAAGAACATCTATGTCACTGATTTCGAGTCCAAACAAAGCAGTGATATGAGTTGTCTGAAAGATGTTGATGATGATGCTGAACTCTGGCACAGAAGATTGGGGCACGCAAGCTTCTCTCTTCTGCACAAACTAATTCAGAAGGACCTGGTCCATGGTCTACCCATGTCAAAGCTCAAAGTACAAAAGGTTTGTGATGCCTGTGCTAGAGAAAAGCATGTGAAGTCCTTTTTTAAGTCTAAAAAGGATGTAAGCACCTCAAAGCCACTTGAGCTTCTGCATATGGATCTATGTGGCATATGAGGGTGCAAAACAGGGGAGGAAAAAGATACATTTTTGTGATAGTGGATGATTACTCCAGATTCACTTGGACTCTGTTACTTAGAACTAAAGATGAAACCTTTAAGGTCTTTGTAGCCTTTGTGAAGAAAATCCAGGTGAAGATGGAGTCTAGAGTCGTGTGTATCAGATCAGATCATGGAACAGAATTCGACAATGCAAAATTTGATGAGTTCTGCAATGAAAATGGCATCACTCACAACTTCTCAGCTCCTAGAACCCCCCAGCAAAATGGAGTAGTGGAAAGGAAGAATAGAACTCTTGAAGAAATGGCAAGAACGATGTTGATCGATAGTGGAATTGCAAAGAACTTCTGGGTTGAAGCAGTCAACACTGCCTGCTATTTGGTGAACAGGTGCATGATCAGATCATTCCTGAATAAAACCCCCTTATGAGTTGCTGAATGGAAGGAACATTTGGGAAGAAACCCAAGCTGACTCACCTAAGAACATTTGGGTGCAAATGCTATGTTCTCAACAATGGAAAGGACCAGCTTGGTAAATTTGATGCCAAGAGTGATGAAGGAATATTTCTGGGCTACTCTTCTCAAAGCAAAGCATACAAGATATACAACAAGCGGACAAAATGTGTTGAAGAAAGTGTTCTTGTTATTTTTAATGAGTCCTATCCATCTTGTGAGAAAAGTGCTGAAGAGGATCAAGATGGAGAACCCTTATTGGTCCCTGGTGAAGTCATTGACATGACAAATGGAAAGACAGATATGATGAGCCAAGTTAAGGAGCCGAGTGGAGACAACACTGCGTCTTTATCAATGGAACCAGGTATCTCAATTACCACTGCTGATGAATAAAGAGTGGTTGATGCAGTACAGGGTACTCCACCGGTACCTGAGAGGAGAACACAAGAGAACCAGTTGAATATACCCAGATCCTCAATAAATGATCCTCAAATACCCAACTGGAAACACAAAAGCTCGCATCCTCTTGATAACATAATTACTCCACTAGATTCTGGAGTACAAACCAGGTCAAAAGCCAGAAATTCACTCGCCTTCTCAGCCTTTGTCTCCCAAATAGAATCCAAAAATATCAAAGAAGCCCTGAAAGATGCAGATTGGATCACAGCCATGCAAGATGAACTGCATCAGTTTGAAAGGAACAATGTCTGGCACCTGGTACCTAGACCCTCAGATCGAACTATTATAGGAACCAGGTGGGTATTCAAGAACAAGCTTGATGAACATGGAAACACTACAAGGAACAAGACCAGGCTAGTCGTTCAAGGCTACAATCAGGAGGAAGGGATTGATTATGATGAAACATTTGCTCCTGTCGCCCGCATGGAAGCTACTAGAATCCTAATCGCTTTTGCATCCCATATGGAATTCACATTGTTCCAAATGGATGTTAAAAGTGTATTTCTGAATGGACTTCTTACGGAAGAAGTCTATGTGAAGCAACCTCCAGGGTTTGAATGTCATGAACACCCTGAATATGTGTTTAAACTGGACAAAGCGTTGCATGGGTTAAAGCAGGATCCTCAAGCTTGGTATGAAAGGCTTCAAAATTCCTCTTAGAAAATGGCTTTAAAAGAGGGAAAATTGACAACACCTCGTTCCTGAAGAAATGAGGAAGGAACCTGCTCATTGTTCAGGTGTATGTTGATGATATCATTTTCGGGGCAACAGCTGATTCACTGTGTGAAGAATTTGCAAAACTCATGGGAAATGAGTTTGAAATGAGCATGATGGGGGAACTGAACTTCTTCTTAGGCCTTCAAGTAAAACAGTCCTCAAAGGGTACATTCATTTGTCAGCAAAAATACATCAGGGAGCTGTTGAAAAGGTTTTACATGGCAGCATCAAAGGTGATAGACACTCCCATTGCTACTGCCACTCAACTGGACATGGATAAAACTGGATCCCCTATAAATCAAACCATGTATAGAGGCATTATTGGGTCTCTTTTCTATCTCACTGCTAGCAGACCTGATATTGTCTTCAGTGTGGGGCTATGTGCTAGGTTTCAATCAAATCCCAAGGAATCTCATTTGAAGGCTGCCAAAAGAATTCTGAGATACCTTAAAGGAACACAGGACCTAGTTCTTTATTATCCCTCAGGTGATAGTTTTAATCTCATTGGATATGCTGATGCAGACTATGCAGGTTATATTGTGGATAGGAAAAGAACTTCCGGAATGTCTCACTTCCTAGGTTCATGTCTCATCTCTTGGGGCACAAGGAAGCAAAACTCAGTGGCTCTTTCAACAGCTGAAGCAGAATATGTAGCTGCAGCTTCCTGCTGCGCTCAACTTCTATGGATTAAGCAGCAATTGGAGGATTTTGGGGTACTTACTGAGAGTGTGCACCTTCTATGTGATAACACCAGTGCACTCAACATGGCTAAGAATCCAGTTCAACACATAAGGACCAAGCATATTGATGTGAGGCATCATTTTCTGAGGGACAATGTGGAGAAAGGGTTGATCTGTATGAAGTTCTACAGCACAGAAGAACAAATTGCAGATATCTTCACCAAAGCATTAAGCAGGGAACATTTTGAAACAAACAGGGTGAAGCTGGGGCTTTTAAAGCCCAATTGAGAACCTGATTCCTCATCGGTTGGTTATGAAAATCACCTTCAGGTAAAACTAGCTAAAGTGTTTTCTGGCCAAGTTTAACTCACTTCAATACCATTGCAGGTAAACACGCATGATGAGTATAGAAGCTGTAGATGCAGCGCATGGACGATAAAAGAGGATTAATACTTTCAAATAACAGGACAAGGACCTGGTTCTTGTACCAAAGGTTAGTAGTTCTGTGCATTCTTTAATACACGTCTTCAAAGGGTACAAAACTCAACTGCCATGTCATCCACCTTTTCAGATCCTGCTGTCACGTCTCTTCACTTCAAATTGTTCCATCTCCCTCTGAAACGTCGCACTTCTCCACGCACAACCGCCGTTTCAGAACCGGTCCCTATCTCTCTCTTCATAATTATCCATTCTTAATAAAACCCTCCTCTGTTCTCCACAAACCATAAGTCCTCCATTAGAAATTCCCAAAGCACCTTCACTCCATCTTTTCAATGGCTGATACAAACTCCAGCCTCCCTGCCTCAGTCATCCCTGTTACTGAAAGACCCATGGAGTCCTCCGTCCCTACTGAGTCTTCTATAACCACTCTTACTCTCCCCGCTGAAATCAAACCTCACCTAGATTCCCCGTCTCTCTCCATTTCATAAACCCCTACAATTGTTGATCTGTCCTCTCCATCTTTTGAGCTCCCCACTAATTAAAGAACAAGTGGAGAACAAGGTCATTCTCTGACGCAGAGGGTTCCGCCATTGTTGCTACAGATTCTGTGGTGGCAGTGGCGCCAATTGAGGAAGAAAATATTGTAACCATCTTTTTGGTGTCTGCTGACGGTGTCCTGCATGACATAATTTCTCAAAAAAATTAGGTGCAGGGTATGGGGGAAGAAGGAGCCATAGTGACTGTTGAGGGTGTTGCACTAGCAGAAACTACTGGGCCCTCACATGAGGAACCTGACCCCTCTCTGGAGGACCCAGGTCAGGGTTCTCATTCCCAAGACAATTCTGCTCCTGCATTTGCTGTTGCGCCTTTGGACATTCAAGCACCTGAGATGAGGTCCAGCGACGAGGAGGATTTAGACAACCTGGCTCTTGATGCGTTCATAGTCAAGCGAAGGGTGGTGTCCACTCCTGAGTCTTCCACCAACCGACCAACTACCAGGTTGCAAGCTAAGGTGTCCTACAACACTGCCCTTCAAAAATCCAAAAAAGAAGTAAGAAGAAAAAGAGGAGGTTGGTGAAAGACAATGTGCCAGTATGTGATAAAGTTGTCCTTGTGGTAGAAGTGGAAGAGGAAACACCAGAAGAATCCGGTTCCTTGGTGAGACGGTCCCAGAAAAGGAAGCAGTCTGCTTTAGTAGAGAGAGTTTCAACCCCCAGTTCCAAATCGAAGGATGCTGTGAGTGAGCCCTCAATTTCTGATGAGGATGTGCTAGTCAAGTCTAAGGAAAAGAGAAATTAAGTGGTGGGAAGTTTGGCAAACGAAAGATTGAAACTGTTCAGGAACCTAGTTCTGTGAAAAGGCTGGCGAGTGAAGGCAGTTTTGTTTTAGAACGCCTAAGGCACCAAAAGGTCCTATTGGGTCGTACGTTTGACCCAGCAATCTCTGAGATGGTTGGTATGCGACAAGTTCTTGAGATGGTTGAGTTTCAACGAAGGGGGCATATATTCCAAATAGATGCACCTAAGGTGTATGAGGATGAGGTTCAAAGCTTCTTCGCTAGCCTCTTTCCCGTTGAGACCGACCATGTTTGTGCTTTGGTGAATGGAGTAGATATCGTGTTCGATGTAGGTTTGCTTGGGGACATTCTTAAAGTCCCTACAGTTGGTGTGTCTAGTGTGAAGGATGCGTGCCAGTATAATTTCTGGAATGTTGTGGTAAAGGACAATGCGAACCAAAAGGGGGACCAGATCCACAAGAAGGCATTACTCCCTGTTTATCAACTGCTCTTCGAATTGGTAAACAAAGTTCTATTGCCTCATGCTGAGAGGAGGTCCATGACCTCTAAGTCTGACCTATTTTTGATGGAGCAATTGTATAGCTTTATTCCTGTCAGCCTACCTACTATTATGATCGAACACATGCAAAAAGTAGCAACCTTCAAGGATGGTAATCATGGCCTTCCATACGGGTTTCTGCTTACGTAAGTGTTTAAGTTCTTCAAGGTGCCACTGGGGCAAGGCAAGGTAGGAACTAAGAAGGAGACTTTCTCACAAACGTTGGAAGAATGCGAGTGCATAGAAAAGAATGGGGGGTAGGCAGTACATAAACCATCTCACAGCTCATTAATGCTCAAAATAGTGCAACTGAGGAGATTCGTCGGTTGAAGGCTGCTATCCTGGAAGGTCAGCAAGCCTAAGGGTTTCCAGCGTCAAATGATGAAGTAGCTCGTTTGACTAAAGAGAATGCTGATCTCAGGGCACAAGTGGAGAACCTGAAAGCAAAACTGCTCAATGAGCAAAAGTCGGCCAATGCCCGAATAGACCTAGTTCTCCAAACTCTTGTTGCAGCCTCCAAGCCCTCTACTCCTAGTGCCCCAAAAGTAACCCTTCAGTGACCAGTTTCTGGAATGTTCTTTTAAGTTTTTTTTATGGCAGATGTTTTGTTCTTTTTTTTTATGTGGTTGGTGTCACGCCCCAACCTTGGGAGGCATGGCTGGCACCCGGTGCCGCACTGGCCCAAGCGAACCACTCTGTAACTCATTTATTCGTTTTGTAACCATCATGGGCCAACATGGCCACAACTCATAATGTACAATTGTAAGTGGGCAAATGTTATATCAATGAACCATCGTTCATAAAATATGAATACATATGGGCCGTCAAGGCCTCTGATATACTGTACATAATAAACCTGTGTCTATAAAGTCTCTAAGATTATTTAACATAAAACGGGACAGGGTACCGGCCTGCCCATAAGTCTGTAACAAAACTCTGACGCGATGACTTATAGATACGGCTGCACTCCGATTGAGGTGAAGTCTTACCGATCCTTCGCTGAATGCTAACCCCGTATACTATGAGGGCTCGTCAAACTGAATGTCTATACCTGCAGGCATGAATGCAGCGTCCCCAACAAAAAGACGTCAGTACGAATAATGTACCGAGTATGTAAGGCGAAACTGAAACATAACACTAAGTCAACATTTAATTAAGGACATGGAAGAAACATGGAGTAAAGGACTCAACCTGAAAGTCTGGATAGCTCTGTAAATCATGAGATATTTATAATGTCATGCATATGCATATAATGTCATGTGATGCATAGGGCTGTTCGTACATAACATCACCAAGCCTCTGAGGGCATCCCATCATATCATCTCGGCCACTGTGGGCAAATCATCAATGTATACCCGTTGATCAGGTGGTGATGCGTATATAACGCCGTAACCTTTTCCCATATCCCATGTACATATATATACATATATACGCGTATATAATGCCATTTGAGTCATGGATAAATGCACATGTAAATGAATGCAATGCATGAGAAGTGCGTTAAATATCTCGGAATGTCATAAGACCATTATGACTTCGAGTAATATCATGAAGTAAACTTTTCTTTTTCAACTTACGTATTTTTCTGAGACCCATGAACAGTTGGTAGAATAATAAGACACATGGGAAAATCAAGAAAGTAGGTACCTCTAGTATTTCTATGAATAGAATCATTTATGGAAGTTGTGCCTTTACTCGTTCTGTTTATATCGTATGGATCATGCCAAAAAGAATGAAGGATTAGCCTTAACTTACCTGGATTAGGGAAAAATCCGTATAATATTCTTGAAAAGGATTGCACCATTTCATCCACGAGAAGCTACAAACCTGGCACCGGATCCCCCATAGCTTTTGGCACAGAGCAATTGCAGTTAATAATAGCATTCCATCTCTTTACTTATATAAGCTCTGTTTAATACTACGAGACCAGTCTCCCAATTTTTCCTAACGCTTCTTCCAATCACTACATACTCTCCGTGACATGAACGGGTTCCAAAGTCCAAAGAGGTCAGTGATAATCGGTGTAATCAAAATGAAGAGAGAATTACCATATCCTTGTGATTATATCACAATATGGAATTAGTGATCAAGAGATAATCAAGCTACAGCTTTAGGCATTCTAGTAACCAGTACAGCTTAGGAGTTAAACCTTCCTTGCTTGGTCAAAAATGACCATAATATTTGTTTGACAAAGATCCCCCCTCCATATCAAATTGCAAGGTAACACCTTCAGACCTAATCTATTAACTTAAACTTCATAGGGCAATTTTAGAAAGGAGAAGACCATGTTGAAGTTGCTGTCACTAACTACACCATTTTTCTTATTTTGATGAAGTGCACTAACTACACATTTTATGTTAAAGACCCAAAGCCCCAACAATAACCGAATAACTTCAAGAAAGAAATTTAGTCCAAATCCCTTCTCCAAGACTTATTTTTGGAGTCACGCCACCTATCTACTAATTGTAAGAGTCATAATGTGCTTAAGGCAAAAGCTGCCACGTTTTGTTTTTATCCAAAATGTTTTGGATAATTATCAATTACCTGCATAATTAAGAATTTGTTAGTTTGTGAGAGTCCACCAACCAGTAGATTTCCTGGTCCTTTACGAGGTTCTGCTAAGAATGCTAGTAAAGCTGTACGTAAATAAAGTAGAGGATTTTTACGTGAAAAAAATTCCACACAAGGGGATCAAAAAACCACGACCTACACCTGTAGGCTTTTAACTTCACTAACTTGCAATCTCACTATTACAAGCCACTTTGCAATAACCCTATTACAAAGACTTCAACTAACTTGTGATGCTCTCACCACAAGCTACTTTATAACTATCCTAGTTACAAAGACTTTAACTAACTTGTGATGTTCTCACCACAAGCCACTTTGTCACTCTACGGTTACAAAGGTTTTTGCTTATGAATAACCCTAGCCACAACATAAACTCAGGGAGTTTACGAATTTACAAAAGGATTCCTAATCAACGCTTCTAGCTAAGCAATTTAGGAGACACAATAAGTACAATCACAAAGTTACAACTCAACTAGGACAACAACATGCTAACTTTTGGGAACTGGTCCGTAGTTGCGTTCAACTTTGTTCTTCAAGCTCGTGAGGATTGATTTCTCTATTTTTTGCAAGAAGCTTGAATGAGAAACTGAAACATTCAAGTAATGTTTCAATATAAACTCATGTTGGTACACCCTGATCACATCACTTGAAATGATGTGAGCACTTTAGTTGGTCAAGGAATTAGTGGGCGCTGGAAACAGTGCAGTGCGGCAGAAACAGTGCAGGCAGTCACTTCATTTCCAGCTGTGTCCAACTGACTTTGTACTGCTATGAGGGAACCAACAAGGGTAGCAGGTCCTTGTTTAGTTTCCTAGCTCCTGAAGCTGTAGCAGTTCATATTTGGCTGGAATCCGTTAAATGCAGTGTAATCCAAGTGAGTCAGGTTCCCTATCTGGTTCTTGACATTAAGTTTGTTAGATCATCAAAACACAAGGCAAAGATATTGAAAACCTATCAATTTTCCCCTTTTTGATGATGACAAACCTAGCATTGAAAACGAGGAGTTAGAGCTCAGAGAACCAGATTGAATAATAGGAGACCACAACGTTCCCCCTGTACTTTATCGTCCTTACTACACTATCGTTTC
>NW_017672271.1:157915-161000 GCF_001879085.1 Nicotiana attenuata
AATGTGACACACTAACATGATAGAGAATAGAAACATAGAGATAACACACTGATATAATAAAGAGGATGGAATTGATATTAATAAAACTTTAATATGCCTTTGCGTAAAAAGCAAAAAGCAAGATTGAACTTGTTAAAACGGGAGCAGTAGTGTTCCATCCAACCACATAAAAAGAAAACAAAAACAACTGCCAAAACAACAAGGAAAACTTAAAGAACATTTCCAGACACCGGTCACTGAAGTGGTACTTAGGGGGCACTAGGAGTGAAAGGCTTGGAAGCTGCAGCAAGTGTTTGAAGAACAAGATCTATTCGGGCATTTCCCGACTTTTGCTCATTGAGCAGTTCTGCTTTTAGGTTCTCTACTTGCGCCTTGAGATCAGCATTCTGCTTGGTCAAAAGAGCCACTTCATCATTTGACACCGGAACCCCTTGGGCTTACTGACCTTCCAGGATAGCATTCCTGGCCTTCAACCGACGAATTTCCTCAGCTGCACTGTTCTGAGCATTAATAAGCTGTGAGACGGTTGATGTACTTCCTACCCCCCCCCCCCATTCTTCTCAATGCACTCGTATTCTTCCAAAGTGGTCTGTGAGAAAGTCTGTTTCTTAGTCCCCACCTTGCCTGTCCCCAGTGGTACTTTAAAGAATTTAAACACTCGAGTAAGCACGAACCCGTAGGGAAGCCCATGATTACCATCCTTGACGGAGGAAACCTTTTGCATGTGTTCAATCATGATAGCAGGCAGACTCACAGGGGAAAAGCTGTCCAGTTGTTCCATCAAGAACAGGTCAGACTTAGAAGTCACTGACCGTCTCTCAGCTCGAGGCAATAGAACTTTGTTAACCAATTCGAACAACAGTTGATACAAAGGAAGAAGCGATTTTTTATGGATCTGGTCCCCCTTCTAGTTTGCATTGTCTTTTACTACGGCATTTCTGAAGATAAACTGACATACATCCCTTACACTTTTCACACCAGCTGTAGGAACTTTAAGAATCTCTCCAAGCAACTTTATATCGAAGACAATGTCCACTCCATTGACCAAAGCACAAATGTGGTCAGTTTCAACGGGAAAGAGGCTAGCAAAGAAGCTTTGTACCTCATCCTCATATACCTTAGGTGCTCTATTTGGAATAAGTGCGTCCAGTGTTGAAACTCGACCATTTCCAGAATTTGGTGCATACCAGCCATCTCAAAGATTGCTGGGTCAAATGTACAACCCAGCAGAACTTTTTGATGTCGCAGACGTTCAGAGCCAATGCTGATTTCACTTCTCATTCTCTTCACAGAACCAGGTTCGTCAAAAATTTCAGACTTGCGTTTCCCCGACTTCTCACCACATACTTTTTCTTTTTCCTTGGATTTGACTAACACATCCTCATCAGACATCGAGTACTCACTCACCACCTCCTTCATCTTGGACCTAGAGGTTGACCCCTTCTCTGTTGAAACAGGCTTCTTCTTTTTCAACGGTCGTCTAACCAGTGAACCAGGTTCATCTGGGGTTTCCTCATCCACCTCTACTACAGGTATTGCCTCATCACTTACAGGTACACTGTCTTTTACCAACTTTCTCCTTTTTCTTCTTGCTACTTTTCTTGCTCTTTTGAAGAGCAGAATCGTAGGCCACCTTAGCTTGAAGCCTGGTAGTAGGTCGTTTGGTTTCAGACTCAGGAGTGGACACAACTCTCCTCTTAACTATGAACGCATCAAGAGCCACATTATCTAGATCCTCCTCATCACTGGATCTTATTTCAGGTACTTGTATTTCCAAGGGCACAGCAGCGAATGCAGGAACAGAACTATCCTGGGAATGAGAGCCCTGACCTGGGTCCTCCGGAGAGGGATCAGGTTCCTCATGTGATGGCCCAGTAGTATCTGCTAGTGCATCCCCTTCAATAGTTACAATGGCCCCTTCGTCCCCCACACTTTGTACCTCATTTTTCTGTGAGATGATCTCATGCAGTACCCCATCAGCCGACACCACAAAAACCGTTACAACGTTTTTCACTTCTTCAAATGGTGCTACTGCCACCACAAAGTCGGTAGCAACAATGGCAGAACTCTTTATGACCTCAGGGTTTTGACCTTGTTCTCCACCGGGTCTTTGACTGGTGGGAGCCTCAGAAGATGGAGGGGATGGAGCAATAATTTTAGGGGTTTCAGAAATAGAGAGTGACGGGAAAACTGGGTGAGGAGTGACTTCAGTGGGAGGAGTAAGAGTGGGTAAGGAAGGCTCAGTAGAAGCGGAAGTCTTCATAGATTTGTCAGTGATAGTTACGACTGAGGCAGGGAGGTCGGAGTTTGTCTCAGCCATTAAAGAGAAGGAGAAAAAGGAGAGAGAGAGGTGTGATGATGATTTTGGAAAATTCTACTGGAGACCTTGTGGTTAGAGAGAACAGAAGAGGGTTTTTATTAGGAGAGGATAATTATGAGAAGAGAGGAATAGGCACTGGTTCTGAAACGGCGGTTGGGCGTGGAGAGATGCAATGTTTCAGAGGGAGATGGAACGATTTTAAGTAAAGAGACGTGACATCGAATCTGAAAAGTTGAATGACAGGGCAGTTGGGTTTTGTACCCTTTTTAAGACGTGTATTAAAGGATGCACAGAACTACTAACCTTTGGTACAAGAACCAGGTTCTTGACCTTTTATTTGAAAGACTCAATCCTCTTTTATCAATCATGAACTGCATCTAAAGCTTCTATACTCATCGTGCGTGTTTACCTGCAACGGTATTAAAGTGAGTTAGACACGGCTAGAAAACACTTTTAGCCAGTTATTTCTTGAAGGTGATTTTCATAGCCAGACAAAGAGGAATCAGGTTCTCAATTGAGCTTTAATAGCCCAAACATCATTCTGTTTATTTCAAACTGTTCCCTGCTTAAAGCTTTTGTGAAAATGTCTGCAATTTGGTCTTCTATGCTACAGAACTTCATACATATCAGCCCTTTCTCCACACTGTCCCTCAGAAAGTGATGCCTCACATCAATGTGCTTTGTCCTTTTGTGTTGAACTGGATTCTTGGCCATGTTGAGTGCACTGGTGTTGTCACATAGAAGGGGCACACTCTCAGTGAGTAC
>NW_017672271.1:161025-182487 GCF_001879085.1 Nicotiana attenuata
TTGTCACTCTACGGTTACAAAGTTTTTGCTTATGACTAACCCTAGCCACAACATAAACTCAGGGAGTTTACGCGATTTACAGAAGGATTCCTAATCAACGCTTCTAGCTAAGCAATCGAGGAGCATAGATAAGTACAATCCAAAGAATTAACTAAACTAGACGAACAACATGCTAACTTTTGGGGGAACTGGTCCGTAGTTGCGTTCAACTTTGTTCTTTGAAGCGCGTGAGAGTTTCGATTTCTCTGTTTTTTGCAAGAAGCTTGAATGAGAAACTGAAACATTCAAGTAATGTTTCAATATAAACTCATGTTGGTACACCCTGATCACATCACTTGAAATGATGTGAGCACTTTAGTTGGTCAGGGAATGAGTGGGCGTTGGAAACAGTGCAGTGCGACAGAAACAGTGCAGGCAGTCACTTCATTTCTAGCTGTGTCCAACTGACTTTGTACTGCTATGAGGGACCAACAAGGGTAGCAGGTCCTTGTTTAGTTTCCTAGCTCCTGAAGCTGTAGCAGTTCATATTTGGCTGGAATCCGTTAAATGTAGTGTAATCCAAGTGAGTCAGGTTTCCTATCTGGTTCTTGACATTATGTTTGTTAGATCATCAAAACACAAGGCAAAGATATTGAAAACCTATCAGAATTATCTCAACTTACTTAAAATACTACTTAGTTTTAACACACTTTATATAACCTACTATCATGGTCATGTGGCACCATATAAAATAAATACATATACTATTATTTCATTAAAACATCCATGTAAAAATACATATATTTTCTCAACTTATAATTTTTCTAATCTCATAAAAGGAGTACAAATTTTCGTATGCTTAATTCTTAAAATGGTAAAAAGATAACCTTTGAGAGAAAATAATTTTTATCTTTACAATAAAGAAATTCTTTTTTACTATAAATTCTCAAAACATAAAAAGGATAACTTTTCTTATGATAAAATACTATCTACTCGTATAATAAATAAAACCTCATTTATAAACTCCCACATGTCATGTATATAATTTAAAACTTATCACAACCATATAAAATCATATCTATCAATTTTTACTGAAAATGGTTTACTTCAAAGAAAATACATATCAAGCCAATATATAGTAGTTCCGAAATTCTTCAAACTTATAGGGTCTTACATCCATATGTTCATGTATAACCTTAATCCCTTCCAACCCATATGTTATTACTTCGACGAATCCTAATGTTAAGGTACGGGATGTAACAGTTGGGATATAACATACTACTCCCGTCTTTAACAGTCCAATTTGGCCTTTGCTTTTTAAGCAAAGGCATATATTTTATAAAATCTATCCTCTCTTATTGTCTCATTGCTTGTATTTTATGATTCTCTTCTCTATCATGTTATGTGCACATATGTGGCATGAGTTAGCTCGGCTAGACTTCTTTATGCTGTATATCTGCTTGTGTCTTTTTAATGATGCCAAAAGGGGGAATAAGATGAATGATAAAATTTGAGAGTATAGTTTGAATCAAGGATCTGATTAAGGGGGAAGGCATAAAGTCAGGGGGAACTTGTGAACTCCTGTTACTTTATCTGGTTATTTATGCTCTAAATACATGTTAGCAATGTCTAAGTTTTTCATCATCAAAAATGGGGAAATTGATGGGTTTTCAATGTCTTTGCCTTATATTTTGATGATCTAACAAACTTACTGTCAAGAACCAGATAGGGAACCTGACACACTTGGGCTACATTGCAAGTTAACGGATTCCAGCTAAATGTGAACTGCTATAGCTTCAGGAGATAGAGAACCAAACAAGGACCGGATACCCTTGTGGTTCCCTCATAGCAGTACGAAGTCAATTGGACACAGCAGGAAGCGACGTGACTGCCTACACTATTTCTGCCTGCACTACACTGTTTCCTGCGGCCACTTACCCTTTGACCAACTAAAATGCTTACATCATTCAAGTTATGTCATCAAGGTGGATCAACAAGGAGATTATATCAAAACATTACTTGAGAATCATATTGATCATTCAAGCCTTCTGCAAAACAGTGAACTTCATTCTCAAGAGCTTGAAGAACAAAGTTAAACGCTACTACGGACCAGTTAAATCTAGTATTTTGTTGTCCTTAGTTGAGTTGTAACTTTGTGATTGTTCTCATTGTAATTCCTAAATTTCTTAGCTAGAAGCGTTGATTAGGAACTCCCTTGTAAAATCCATAAACTCTCTGAGTTTGTGTTGTGACTAGAGTTAGTCATAAGTTAAAGTCTTTGTAACTAGAGAGTTACAAAGTGGCTTGTGGTAAGAGTATCACAAGTTAGTTGAAGACATTGTAATGGAGTCATTACAAAGTGGCTAGTAATAGGTGTTTACAAGTAAGTGAAGTTGAAAGCCTACAAGTGTAGGTTGTGGTATTTGTCCCCTTGAGTTGGGATTTTTCCACGTAAAAATCCCGTGTCTTATTTACTTTCTGTTTCATTAGCATTCTCAGTTAAAACTCATAGAGGAACAGGTCCTCTATAGTTTGGTGGACTCATATAAACTAACAGTTGTGCTCAACTCAACCCGCGTACCCAACTCACGCTGCATTGCTCTCCAGAAATGCGAGGTAAACTGCATACCCTGGTCTGAAATAATAGACACGGGCACACCATGAAGACGAACAATCTCCCGGACATAGATCTTAGCTAACCTCTCTGAAGAATAGGAGACTGCCACAGGAATGAAGTGCGCTGACATAGTCAGCCTATCCACAATAACCCATACTGCGTTGAACTTCCTCTAAGTCCGTGGGAGTCCAACAACGAAGTCCATAGTGATATGCTCCCACTTCCACTCAGGAATCTCAATCTTCTGAAACAAACCACCTGGTCTCTGATGCTTGTACTTTACCTGCTGACAATTCAAACACCGAGCTATATATGCAACAATATCTTTCTTCATCCTCCTCCACTAATAATGTTGTCGAAAATCCTGATACATCTTAGCGGCGCCCGGATGAATAGAATACCAGGAACTATGGGCCTCCTCTAGAATCAACTCACGATGTCCATCTACATTAGGCACATAAACTCGACCCTGCATCCTCAAAACTCCATCATCTCCAACTGCAACCTGCTTGGCACCTCCGTGCCCCAGCGTGTCTCTAAGGACAAGCAAATGAGGATCATCATACTTCCGATCTCGGATACGCTCAAATAATGAAGAACGAGCGAATGTGCAAGCTAGAACACGGCTGGGCTCAGAAACATCCAACTTCACGAACTGATTGGCTAAAGCCTGAACATCCAAAGCAAGCGGCCTCTCACCGACCGGAATATACACAAGGCTGCCCATACTGGCTGACTTCCTACTCAAAGCATCAGCCACTACATTGGCCTTCCCAGGATGTTACAAGATGGTGATATCATAGTCTTTCAATAGCTCTAACCACCTCCTCTTCCTCAAATTTATCTCCTTTTGCTTGAACAAATACTTCAAATGCTTGTGATCCGTGAATACCTGACATGACACCCCATATAAATAATGCCTCCAAATCTTCAGCGCGTGAACAATGGTTGCTAGCTCCAAATCATGAACTGGATAATTCTTCTCATGAATCTTCAACTGCCGCGAAGCATATGCAATAACCTTGCCATTCTGCATCAACACCGCACCAAGTCCAATACGAGATGCATCATAATATACTTTATATGGCCCTGAACCTGTGGGAAATACTAACACAGGTGTTGTAGTCAAAGCTGTCTTGAGCTTCTAAAAACTCGCCTCACAATCGTCCGACCACCTGAACTGGGCACCCTTCTTGGTCAACCTGGTCATCGGGGCTCCAATATATGAAAACCCCTCCATGAACCGACGTAATAGCGCACAAACCCAAGAAACTCCGGATCTCTGTGGCTGGTGTGGGTCTAGGCCAATCCTTGACTGCCGCAATCTTCTTAGGATCCACCTGAATACCCTCTGCTGATACAATATGACCCTGGAATGCTACTGAACTCAACCAAAACTCACACTTCAAAAACTTTGCATACAACTGACTGTCTCTCGGAGTCTGAAGAATGACACGAAGATGCTGCTCGTGCTCCTCCCGGCTGTGGGAATAGATTAAAATATCATCAATGAACACAATCACGAAGGAATCCAAATAAGGCTTGAACACTTGGTTCATCAAATCCATGAAAGCTGCTTGGGCATTTGTCAACCCGAATGACATCACTAAGAACTCATAATGCTCGTACCGAGTGCGGAAAGATGTCTTAGGGACATCGGACGCCCTAATCCTAAAATGATGGTAGCCAGACCTCAAATCAATCTTCGAAAATACCTTGGCACCCTGAAGTTGATCAAACAAATCATCAGTCCTTGGCAATGGATACTTGTTCTTGATGGTGACTTTGTTCAACTGTCGATAATCTATGCACATCCTCATCGATCCATCTTTCTTCTTAACGAACAACACCGGCGCACCCCAAGGCGAGACACTAGGTCTAATAAAGCCTTTATCCAGCAGGTCTTGCAACTGTTCTTTCAATTCCTTCAACTCTGGCGGGGCCATACGATATGGCGGAATAGAAATGGGCCGAGTGCCCGGAGCCAAATCAATGAAAAAGTCAATATCCCTGTCGGGTGGCATCCCCGGCAAGTCTGATGGAAATACCTCTAGAAACTCACGAACAACGGGCACAGAATCCATTGAAGGAACCTCAGCACTAGAATTACGAACATACGCCAAATAGGCCAAACATCCTTTATCAACCATACGCCGAGCCTTCATATATGAGATAACCCTGCTGGTAGAATGACCAGGAGTCCCTCTCCACTCCAAACGAGGCAACCTCGGTAATGCTAAGGTCACGTTCTTGGCATGACAGTCCAATATAGCATGATAAGGTGATAACCAATCCATCCCCAAAATGACATTGAAATCTACCATATCGAGAAGTAGGAGATCTACGCTAGTCCCAAGACCCCCAATAACAACCACACACGAACGATAGACACGATATACCACAATAGAATCACCCACCGGTGTAGACACATATATAGGAGCACTCAAAGAATCACGAGGCACAACCAGATAAGGGGCAAAATAAGATGACACATAGGAATATGTGGACCCTGGATCAAATAGAACTAAAGCATCTCTACTGTAAACTGAAACCGCACCTGTGACAACTGCATCGGAGGCCTCAGCCTCAGGTCTAGCGGGAATAGAGTAACATCGAAGCTGGGGCCCACCATTCTGAACAACATCCCTAGGACGGCCTCCTGCTGGCTAGCCTCCACCTCTAGATGTCTGACCTCCACCTCTAACAGCCTGACCTCCACCTCTAACACCTCGACCCCTACCTCTAGCTGGCTGAGCGGGCGATGGAACGCCCGGTGCTGGAACTACAGCACAAGAACCCTGGTGCTGAGAACTGCTCGAGGCTCGAGGGCAAAACCTAGCAATTTGCCTTGTGTCGCCACAAGTATAATAAGACTTCGGCTGCTGAGACTGCTGACCCTAAAACTGACCCTGACGGCCTGAGTAACCACCCTGAAAACTCCATAGCAGAGGTGCACTGATAGGAGCTGGTGGTGCACTGTAGGACAACTGATCGGAATACTGCATATGAGAACCCCGACCACTTAGGTCACCGTGAGAAACCTGAAGTGCTGAATGAAATGGCCTGGGAGGATGGCCACTACCAAAAGAATCCCTGCCTCCAGACGAGGCACCACTGAATTTACCAGAATGATGAGGCCTCTTATCGGACCCCTGACCGCTCCCCTAAGCTAGAACCATCTCAACCCGCCTGGCCACATTGGTCGCATCCTGGAAAGAAATCTCGCTACCTGTCTCCTTATCCATCTGCAATCTAATAGGATGAGCGAGTCCCTAAATAAACCTCCTCACCCTCTCTCTCTTTCGGTTGGGAGTATCAGAAGAGCATGACGAGCAAAATCAATAAACCTTGTCTCGTACTGGGTGACGATTATAGAACCCTGCTGAAGACGCTCGAACCGCCTGCGGTACTCCTCTCTCTGAGTGACGGGAAGGATCTTATTGAGAAATAGTTGCGAGCACTAGTCTCAAGTGAGATCTGGTGACCCGGCTGTTCTGGCCAAACAATAATCTCTCCACCATTTCTTGGCAAAACCTGACAGACGAAAAGCAGCAAAGTCGACCCCATTGGTCTCCACTATCCCCATGTTCCGAAGAACCTCATGATAGCTATCCAAATAATCCTGGGGATCCTCTGAAGATGTACCGCCATAGGTAGTAGTGAAGAGCTTGGTGAACGTGTCCAATCACCACAAGGCATCTGAAGACATAGCTGACCCATCACCAGTATGAACTGCAACACCCGGTGGGACTACCCCAACTGGCTGAGCTGCTGGAGTCTGAAACTGGGGAGCCATCTGCTCTGGAGTGCGAGTAGCGGGAGTCTGTGCTCCTCCCCCAGCCTGAGAGACGGCTGGTGCTACAGGAAGTATGCCTGCCTGAGTGCCACTCTCCATAAGGCCCACTAGATGGACCAGAGCATCCTGGAGTACCGGGGTAGTGATGAACCCCTCTGGGACCTGAGTTGGGCTCGCTGGAAGTACTAGGCCGGAACCTCATCATCAAACTTTACATGAGGCTCCACCGCTGGTGCTGTAGCTCTTGGCTAAGATCTTCCCCTGCCTCGGCCCCTAGCACGGCCTCGGCCTCGGCCTCGTCCTCTGCCCCTCGTAGGAGCTGCCGCTGGGGGCTCGGGCTGCTGATCAGCTGATGAAGCGGTACATGTTTTCGCCATCTACGAAAGAACAGAGTAGAAGTTCAATTAGCACGACAGAGATGAATAGAAGTTAAACTGTTCCTAACTCAGTAGCCTCTAGGGATAAGCACAGACGTCTCTGTACCGATCCCTCAGACTCTACTAAGCTTGTCCGTGAATTGTAGGACCTAAGCAACCTAGAGCTCTGATATCAACTTGTCACGACCCGAATTTCCCACCATCGAGACCGTGATGGCGCCTAACATTGAACCCGCTAGGCAAGCAAACATTACTGATTATTTTACCTTTTTCTTTTATCTTTAAATATTTACCCGATGATATAAGAAAATCAGCAGAAATAAAAATGCGGAAGAACAGAATTTAAGAGTTTAACTTAATATTAATACGAAATCCATAATAAAACTCAACCCAGAACTGGTGTCACAATTTCACGGACTGTCTACGAATACTACAAATAGTGGTCTGAACAAGAAAATACAAATATGTCTCAGAAATAGATAAAACAGAAAAGAAGCAGGATAGAAGGGAACGCCAAGGCCTACTAATGCCTGCAGGACTATCTCGTATCTCCACTGGACTGAAGGCAGCAACCTCGTTCTACGGTCCGTATGGTCCAGTACCGGGATTCGTATAAAAAGTACAGAGTGTAGCATCAGTACAATCGACCCCATGTACTGGTAAGTGCCGTGCCTAACCTCGGCGAAGTAGTGACGAGGCTAGGACATGACAAAAATCATAAACCTATGCAGTTAAACAATAGCTAACAGAATAACAATAATAGAAGCTAAACAGAGATTAACGGGAAGGGTCAACATGCTTTGGGGGATACCAGAATAAGGAAAACACAGAAATAATGGTAACGAAACAACTAAGGCACATGAACGGATAACAGCAGTTATCACAGCAACAGAAAATGAATGCACGGCATCACCCTTCGTGCTTTTACTCTCAATCCTCACCATGCAATCAATAATGAAAATGTGCACGGCATCACCCTTCGTGCTTTATCACTCTTCCTCACCATATGAATATATGCACGGCATCATCCTTCGTGCTTTATCTCTCTTCCTTACCATATGCATCAATATAAATGTAAATGTGCACGGCATCACCCTTCGTGTTTTATCACTCTTCCTCACCATATGCATAAGTATGAATGTGCACGGCATCATCCTTCGTGCTTTATCACTCATTCCTCACCCAAATAGTAGAAACAATAACATCCCGGCAAGGGAATCAACAATAGAAACAAATACGTCCCGGCAAAGGATACCAGCTATAGCCAATCTCGTTCCAACAATTAACTTCACCAAATAAATCTCAACGTGAGCCAATACTTAGCATTGGTCAAATACCAGGAAAATATCATAAGTCTTGTTCAACATGGATAATCATCAGTTTAGGCATGAATAGTACATAATAGGAATCACAACGACACAATATATGACTCACGGGCATGCTCGACACCAACGTATAGATACTCGTCACCACACCTATACGTCCTACACAACACTAACACGTAACAAAGAAGACACAATACCTATTCCCTCAAGCTAAGGTTAGGCCAAACACTTACCTCAGGTTCCACAACCAAACTCAAGCCTCAAATACCGCTTTCCCTCTAGATTTCTCCTCCAATTCTCTTGTATCTAGCCATAATTAACTTAACAATATCAATAAGTGCTAAGGAATTCAACTCCACTGCTTAATTCTCAGTTTTCTATCATTTTCCCCAAAAAGTCAAAAATCGACCCCGGGCCCGCTTGGTCAAAACTCGAGGTTCGGACCAAAACCCGATTACCCATTCACCCACGAGCTCGAATATGCAATTAGTTTCGAAATCCGACCCCAAATCGAGGTCTAAATTCCAATTATACAAAAACCCTAATTCTACCCAAATCCCCAATTTGTACCATGAAAACCCTAGATTTTTGGATGAAAATTGATGAAATGCAATGGGTAATTGAAAGAAAGTGGTTTAGAATCATATACCAACACTTTGGGGAAGAACTTGTCTCTTGAAAATTGCCTCTATGCCTTCTAATTTTTGAAAATATGAAATTATGGCCTTATTCCCGTTCTGTTTCTATTTTTAGTGCTGGGCAACAGTGGTCATCGCGTTCACGTGAGCACTGTCGCATTCGTGAAGAGCAGCCTTCTAAGGACTTATGCGATCGCGGGAAAGGCTACGCGTTCGCGAAGGTTTAGCCCCGCCCTGCCTTCGTGTTCGCGATAAGGGGTTCGCGTTCGCATAGGTTTTCCCTAGGTTCCGTGACCAGCCCTCCTAAAGCTACGCGTTCGCGGTTCACCGGCCATGTTCGCATAGAGCAGTCCCCCCAATGCTCCGCGTTCGCGACCTTGGCCTCGCGTTCGCATAGAGTAAGATTTTGCCCAGCCCAGTTTCCCCTTCGTGATCGCAAGAGTGACTACGCGATATCGAAGCATAGTTCAACAGACACCAGATACATCAATCTCACACCAAATTTTCTAAGTTAAAAACACCCCGAAGCCTATCCGAAACTCACCCGAGCCCTCGGGGCTCCAAACCAAACATGCACCCAAGTCTAAAAATATCGTACGGACTTGTTCGTGCGATCAAATCGCCAAAATAACATCTAGAACTACGAGTCTAGCATCAAAATCAAGGAAAATCTCAAGAACTCTTAAAGTTTCTAATTTCACAACCGAGGGTCCGAATCACGCCATATAAATTCCGTTTCTTATCAAATTTTACATACACACCCTAAATACCACATTAAACTTGTACCGGGCTCCGGAATCAAAATACGGGCCCGATACCATCATATTCAAACATTATTTAGTTTCCAAACTTCTTATAATTTTCAGTTAAACAATTTTCTTCAAAAATTCATTTCTCAGGCTAGGGATCTCGGAATTCAATTCCGGGTATACGCCCAAGTCCCATATTTTTCTATGGACCCTCCGGGACCGTCAAATCACGGATCCATGTCCGTTTACCCAAAATGTTAATCGAAATCAACTTAAATTCAAATTTAAAGGCAAAATTGGCATTTTTCTCAAATTTTCACATAAGGGCTTTCCAGAAGCGCGCCCGGACTGTGCAGGAAAATCGAGGAAAAAGAAACTTGAAGGCCTCGGAACCCCGGATTGAGTTCTAAAATACGAGATGACCTTTTGGATCCTCACAACGTGCATGCCCTCTACTCTCCTAGCAATACTCACCACCTGTTAATAAGAGATATCCATCTCTAACTCCCGGACCATGCAAGATCTGATGCTGGGAACAAGCCCCTCAATAAACCGGCGAACTCTCTCGAGAACCGTAGAAACCAAGGCCGGTGCATGCCTAGCCAAATCAGTGAAACGGACAGCATACTTCGAAACAGTCATAGTACCCTGGCGCAAATGCTCAAACTCTGCGCGCCATACGTCCCTAAGGCTCTGAGGGACATACTCTCTCAAGAACATATCTGAAAACTAAGTCCATGTCAGGGAAGCTGCCTCAGTTGGACTGTCCAACTCATAAGTACGCCATCACTGATAGGCCGCTCCTCGAAGCTGGAAGGCAGTGAAAGAAACCCCACTCGATCCTGATATACCCATAGTGCGGAGGATACGGTAGCACTCCTCCAGAAATCCTAGTGCATCATCTGATGCTATACCACTAAATGTAGGAGGCTTGTACTTCTTGAACCTCTCAAGCCTCCGCTTCTCATCCTCTGAAGCTGATGCCCTGTCCTTGAGCTGAATTGGGACTACAGGCGGTACCGGTATAACCTCTAGGATCTGATCAACCTGGACCCGCTGCTCATGAGTGCGGGCGGCGGGAGTTTGTGCTCCTCCCCCGGCTTGGAATGTGGCTATAGCAAGGGGAATCAACCCTGCCTGAGCTAGAGTGGTGTACTTGCTCATGAACTGTGCAAAGGTCTCCTGGAGAGCTGGAGTAGTAGCAGCAGTAGGCGTATCAGGCGCCTGGGCTCCGGCTGGAGCTGCTGGTGGCTCCTATGTGGAAGCTCGCACGGGTGCTCTAGCTGTACCACGTGCGCGTCCTCGTCCTCTACCCCGGCCCTGACCTCTGGCGGCTCTAGTAGGGGGCGCGGGTGCCTGGTCATCTCCGGTAGCACGTGTCCTCACCATCTGTGAGAAAATAGAAGATAAAGGTTTAGAATTTTGATATCAAAAATCTCGCACGACAAGGAAATCAAATGAGATGCAAATGTTTTTCCTAACAGTTACATAGCCTCTCATAGATAAGTACAAACGTCTCTGTACGGATCCGCGAGACTCTAATAAATCGGCTTGTGATTCATGACTCCTATGAACCTAGAGCACTGATACCAACTTGTCACGATCCAACTGCTCCCTCCGTGAACTATCGTGATGGCACCTAGTCTCTACGACTGGGTAAGCCTAACAAATTGTGGAAAAAGGAAATGAAATACGAAACTGGAAATTTGCGGGTAAAACATAATAAAAGAGTTTAAAAATGACGCTCAGCATATACAATACACACTCTCAAAACTGAATCAAAAACTCCCAAAACCCTGAATCTCATGAAACCACAAGCTATAGAAAACAACATAGTGTTCTAACTCCAGAATGTCTAATCAAAGTAAATACAGAAAGACTAAGCTAATGAGGAGAATAGAGAGGGACTTCTTGGTCTGCGGACGTGACAGATATACCTCGAAGTCTCTAATATCACCCGCCTTACTGATAGAACGGCTGAGCAGAAGAATCCGGATCTACACACGAAAAACATGTGCAGGAAAGGGCATAAGTATACCACAGCGGTACCCAGTAAGTGCCAAGACTAACCTCGGTCGAGTAGTAACGAGGAAGGTCAGGGCCCTACTGGTTTTTTTATATATATATATATATATATATATATATATATATATATATATATATATATATATATATAACAGGGTAAAACAGTATGAAATGCGACAGTATAATTAAAAATACTAACGGTCGATAAAGAATAAATCACAGAAAGAATATGACTCAGTACACAGAGATAGCAACAGGGGATCTCCCAGGATATCGTCCCGTAGTCCCAAAAGTAAATGTGCAGGGGATCTCCCGGGATATCGTCCCGTAGTCCGAATCATAAATATGCAGGGGAATCTCCCGGAATACCAATCCGTAGTCCCAAAGTAAATATCCAATACAGGGGAAATCTCCGAGGATGTCGTCTCATAGTCCCTAATATAAATGTGTAAGGGGATCTTTCGGAATACCGATCCGTAGTCCCAAAATAAACATGCAGGGGGATCTCCCGGGATATCGTCCCGTAGTCCGAAAGTAAACACACAACAGTCTCAAGAAAAGAATTTACAGTTCTATTCAAGTTCGTACCAAGAAAACAGAGATTTCTATTCAAAACATGTTGCACAGAATTCATGTAGAACAGATAGAACAGCTAAATCACTTAAGCATGCTTTCCTAAGCTAAACAGTAGGCTTTAAAATACAAGTAGTGTTCAACAAAAGGAAACACAGATTATTTACTTAATGAAAATAGGGTTTTCCAACAATTATCACGTGTATGCACTCGTCATCTCACGTACACGGCATTCATATAACAATAATACCAAATACTAATGGGAGTTCCCCCACACAAGGTTAGGTAAGCCACTCACCTCGAACCGGCTCAAAATCAATCTGAAATCACACTCTTGCCACGATTATCCAACTCCGAGTGGCCCAAATCTAATCAAATAAATTTCATAATGTAAATATAACTACAAACATCGAATTTAGCTAAAAGAATCGAAGCTAAGGTAATAAAATGGAAAAACGCCCAAAAATTCTCTCCGGGCCCACGTCTCGGAATCGGGTACCCAATGGTCTCCTCTTCAAAATCCCCACGGAATCGTCTCCCACCGGGCTCCAATTCGATTTTTGTGTTATGAAATTTCAAACCCTCGAATTTTCTATATCTGCCCAGCGATTTCCGCATCTGCGGTTCATGGGGCCGCACCTACGGCTTGGGCTCTGCATCTGCGGAATTTCATTAACTCCCTATACACCGCACCTATGCTCCCTTCTCCGCAGATGCGGTCCGTTTCTGCGGTCCTTTAGCCGCATCTGCGTTCACTGGACATTAGTGCCCAAACCGCACCTGCAACCTCCTTCATCGCTTCTACGGGCCGTACCTGCGGGCTCCTCACCGCAGGTGCGAAAATACCAGAAGCAGCAAACCTCAGAATAGCCTAAGTCCAAATTTAACTTCCGGTAAGCACCCGAAACTCACCTGAGGCCCCCGGGACCTCAACCAAACATACCAACCAATCCTAAAATATCATACGAACTCAGTCAAACCCTAAAATCACATCAAACAAGGCTAGAACCACGAATTGCCCTCCTATCCAAGCCTAATGAACTTGAAATCTCAAGAATTCTACAACCGATGTCGAAACCAACCAAACCATGTCCGATTGACCCCAAATTTTGCACACAAGTCACATTCAACACTACTGAGCTATTCCCACTTTCGAAATCGGATTTCGACCTCGATATCAAAATTTCACTATCGATCCTGAAACTTCAAAAATTCAACTTTCGGTATTTCAAGCATAAATAAGCTACGGACCTCTAAAACACAATCCGAACACTCCCCTAATCCCGAAATCACCCAACAGAGCTAACAGAATCGACGGAATTCTATTTCGAAGCCGTCTTCACACTGTTCCGACTACGATCCAAATTCTAAAGCTTAAGCTCTCATTTAGGGACTAAGTGTCCCAAAATACTCCGAAACTCCAAACGAATCCTACCGGCAACTCACAATAGCAGAAATAAATACGGGAAAAGCAGTTAATAAGGGATCGGGATGTTAATTCTCAAAACGACCGGCCGGGTCGTTACATAGACTCACAACAATTGCCAATAAAAGTAGACTATTTGGTGAAAAAGTTTCTAGATAGTAGAATTGTTGAAAAAGTTCTTGTGAGTTTTCCTGCGTAATTTGAATCTAAGATTTCTTAACTTGAGGATTCTAAAGATCTCTTAAAAATTTCGATTAATGATTTAGTCAATACTTTGCAAGCTGTTGAGTAAAGGAGGGCCAATAGAGATGAAAAAATAAATGAACAAGCCTTTGTTGCGAAGATACCAAGCGAATAAACCAAAAACTTAAAATTTTCACCTTGCGGCATCTGTAAGGAAAACAATCATGCTGACAAGGATTGTTGGTTTAAAGGTAAACTCAAGTGTTTTAAATGTAAAAGGATCAGACATAAGCAAAAAGATTGCAAGCTTAAAAAGGTGCAAGCAAATATGGTACAAGAGGAAGAGGCTCTTCTCTAAAAGTTGGAGAAGTAAAATAAATAATTAGATGTTGGTGACAAAGTGCATCAATGGGAGTTGAAGACATGTGCTTAAACAAAATTGAGTGCTGGTGACAAAGTGCATCAACGGAGTTGGCGACAGGTGCTTCAACAAAATTCGATGGCGGTGACAAAGTGCATCAACGAGGGTTAGAGACATGTGCTTCAATAAAAGTGGAAGTTGGAGAGAAATTCTCCAATACAACAATAACAAAAAAAGCCAGACGTATACAACATTGAATTACAAAAGAATGTTGGAAAATTAATTCAAAGTTGTAGTAGGAAACCTTAATTGTTTAGAATTTGATATTTGCAAGTTTATCTAATTCATGTCTCAATAGAATTTGTAACCAGAATTATATAGGAATAAGTTTCCATGTTCCTAGTTGAAATAGGTTTCATATTATTATAGATAAGCGTATTAGTAGCTTATTTATGTGAGAAATTTTGCAGAGATTTGTGAAAACTGTAGAGAGCTTTCAGAGATTTTATAACAAAAAATTTCTTCAACAAAATATTCAAATTTACGTCTAAACTATCGAACTACTCCCTCCGTTTCAAATTAAATGAGGTAGTCTGACTCGGCACGGAGTTTAAGGAAAAGAAAGAAAGACTTTTGAAATTTGTAGTCTTAAAAGCTTAAGGGGTAAAGCTTTGTGGGGCATGACTTTTGTGTGGTTATAAAAGCTTCTCATTAAGGGTAAAATGGGTAAAATGAGGAGTTTAAAGTTGAATTATTTCCAAATTTAGAAATGTGTCATTTATTTTGGAACAGACTAAAAAGGAAAGTACCTCATTTAATATGAAACGGAGGGAGTACTTTATATATAAACTATGTTATACTTTTGTATCGGAAAAGAAAAATCAGTTTCGACGTTGAATTATAGCCCGTTTGGCCAAGCTGCAAAAATCAGCTTATTTTGAGAAGTGCTTTTTTTCAAAAGTGTTTTTCTCAAAAGTACTTTTGGTGAAAAGCAGTTTGTGTTTGGCTAATTAGTTTGAAAAGCACTTCTGAGCAGCAATTAGTGTTTGGCCAAGCTTTAAAAAGCTGCTTTTAAGTGTATTTTTCTCAAAAGTGCTTCTCAAAAAAGTGCTTTTGGAGAGAAGCCACTTTTTTCTGCTTCTCCAAAACTGCTTCTGCTTCTCCTCAAAAGAACTTTTTTTCCTTCCAAAAGCTTGGCCAAACACCTCAATTTTTGGCCAAAAGTGCTTTTGGCCCAAAAAAAAAGCACTTTTGGCCAAAACGAAGCTTGGCCAAACAGGCTATTAGACTGTAAGTTTTGATATTATTGAATGGCGAAATACATAAACGACCCCTTTAAGTTATCATCAACTGTCACGACCCATTTTCCGTAATAGGTCATGATGGCGCCCGACACCATTTGTCAGGCCAGCCAACGCGGAAGTATAATTAAATTCTCATTTTACCCTTACCAAAAGGAAACCATTATAATAGATTTTTCCCCCAAAGAAAGTCATAAACCAGTAAAGATCAATAAAATGAAAAGACAGTTACACAACCCAAAATGACGTCTACTACTGTGTGTGCCAGAACCTGGTGTCACAAGCTAAGGGCAACTAGTAGAATATACAAAAAATGAATAATGCCCTATTCTACTGTCTGAATCAAGATAGACAGAAACAACAACAAAAAAAAATACAAGAAAGACTCCTTCGGCTGCAGATCGGCAAGAAGGGAGTGCAGCTCACGGTAGAAGTCCCAGATGCGCTCACTGATATGCACCAGAGTGATGTTCGGATCCACCTGCCTCAAATCCTGTACATTTAAGTACAGAAGTGTAGCATGAGTATACAAACAATATGTACCCAGTAAGTATCCCGTCTAATCTCGAAGAAGTAGAGACGAGAGGTCGACTCGATACTTACTAGGGTCAACTAATATATATATATATATATATATATATAAAAGTATGATGTATTCAAATCATGGAATTTACAAGTATCAACAGTTTATGGCAAGTGGTATAAGTCAAGAACTTTACAGCATCAAGTTTATAATTTTATCATAGGAGATAATGGCAAATTAAAGCATGTATAGGCTTTTCCATAATTTACATGCGCACATAATACCGAGGCGACGACCCGATCCAACAGAAATAAACTGTGCACTTGCCGAGGGTCGACGGCGCGCCTATAGATGCGTCTATTCATACCGAGGCGATCGGCCCGATTCACAAATAAGGATGAAACATCAAGTTCACACACATGGCACATAAATGGTCAAGAATACCAAATCAAACTTAATTAACTATACAAGTATGCTCCTATCCCCTTTTAAGTCTCTAGTACACGCTAGATGTTCATAACAACGATTTAACATAAGAGATATATTTAATAGGCATGTTGTAGGTCCTAAGCTACCCGGACATTTATCATAGTAGTAGCTACGCACGGGCTCTCGTCACCTAACGCGTGCGTAGTCCCTGCATTTAGCAACAAACACTCAAACATTAATCCTAAGGGGACAATTCCTTCTTACGAGGTTAGAAAGGAGACTCACCTCGCTCCAAAGTGCACTTCCAATGTCCAAGAACGATCCCAAGTCCTTAATTCGAAGCCGGACAATCCCAAACTAATCAAACGAAGTAAGAACTAGTAAATAAAGGCTTACAAGGTTGAATTCTAGCTATTTAAACAATTTCCTAACCATTTACACAAGTTTCCTAAATTTCGACCCCAGGCCTACGTGCCCGGACTCCGAGATTTTTCGAAGGAAGTTGTTCCCTATCACCTAAGGATCACAAATATATGATTTCTAGTTCACTACATGGCAAATTATGTGATAAAACCTTAGTTTTCATTAAACCCACCCTAGGTCTAGCTCAAATCCCTTGATTTTACCTAATTTTTAGTGTTAAATCTACCTAATGTTTATGTATTTGAACTAAAAATGAGTGGGGATTACTTACCTTGCAATGTTATGTTGAAACCTCCTCTTTGGAATCACCAAAATCGCCTAAGTGTTGAGAGTAATGTGGAAGAAATGAGTTTGGGTTCGTATTAATGAACCCTTCTGCCCCCAGTTATTTTCGCATCTGCGGAAGTATTTTCGCTTCTGCGAGATCCGCTTCTGCGGCTTTTGGGATTTGGGGCTCGACCGCTTCTGCGGTCTGGGGGCCGCATGGGCGGAACCGCTTCTGCGGTCCCTGGGCCGCTTTTGCGGTTTCCCCTGGCCTGCCCCTTCTCCGCTTCTGCGAACTATTGACCGCATCTGCGGTCCAAGAACCGCAGATGCGGTTATGACAGAAGCAGCAAGCTTCAGTCATTTTCCAAATTCTAACTTCACTCGAGCCCCGCTCGTTTGACGCTCGAGGCTCCCGTGCCCCGCCCGAACATACCGACAAGTCTGAAATCACGAGGCGGACCTACTCGAACCCTCGAAACACTCAAAACAACGCTAAATCGGGGAATCAGCCCGTAAACCAAATGAATCAAATCATTGAACTTCAAGTTCTTAATTCTCCTCCAACGGGTCAAAATTCCCTTAAACTACTCGGATTGACACCAAATTTTACGGGTAAGTCTTAACTGATATTTCGGACTTGTACCAAGTTTCGGAATCGAGATCCGAACACGATACCTAGGAAAACAATGATTTCTTAGTTTATTTAAACCTTTGAAACTTTAACTTAACAATTTCACATAAAAATTCATTACTCGGGCTAGGGACCTCGGAATTCGATTCTAGGCATACGCCCAGGTCCCATATTTTCCCACGGACCCTCAGAAATTGCCAAATCACGATTCTGGGTCCGTTTTCCCAAAATGTTGACCGAAGTCAAACTTGGCCTTTTTAAAGAAACTTAAAGAAGCAACTAGACTTATTCTTGCTCAAAACTCTTCTAACTTCCGAACCACCCATCCCCGCAAGTCATAAATTAGCATAAGCAAGTGCGGGAAGTCTTATTTAAGGGAACGGGGTTCAAAAAATGCAAAACGACCGGTCGGGTCGTTACATTCTCCACCTCTTAAACAAACTTTCGTCCTCAAACAGACATAGAAACGTATCTGGACTGCTGAATAAGTGGGGATATCTGCTCCGCATGTCCTCCTCGGACTCCCAGGTCGCCTCCTCGACCGGTTGGCCCCCCCACTGGACTCTTACCGCAGAAATCCTCTTGGACCTCAACTGGCGATCCTGTCTATCAACAATGGCAACTGGCTCCTCCTCGTAGCCCAAGCTCTCATCTAACTGAATGGTACTGAAATCCAACACGTGAGAATGGTCGGCATGATACTTCTGAAGCATCGATACATGGAAGACTGGATGGACTCCCGATAAACTGGGAGGTAAAGCAAGCTCATAAGCAACCTCTCCAACTCGCCTCAATACCTCAAAGGGGCCAATAAACCTTGGGCTTAGCTTGCCCTTCTTCCCANAAAAGGCAGGGGAAAGGTGCGATGGTCACAGGGGAAAGGTAGGGGAAACATGCGGTGATTTTCTACTTGGGGCCTGGGGGTTCGATTTTTTGGGAAGATCACGGGGAAAGGAGGTGTGGGGCGTAAGGAAGAAGAATAGGTTGGGGGGTTTGGGGGGTTTGGGGGGGGGGCGATGGTCTAGTTGAAAATAAGGAAAAAGGTATTATTTTCTTATTAATTACACGTGTCAAATATTATAATTATAAATTACACTTGTCATTCTTTAATTGGTTTATTAACACATTACTGGCAAGTGTAACTCACGCATATGGTCTGCTTCACTCGGATGTTTACTTGATACACTTAATAGTCATTTGAAGTGTCTAAATGATAAATGGGTCAATTGAGGTGTCCATCTGATCGTTGAGGACAACTTAAGGGGTTGTTTATGTATTTCGCCTTATTGAATTCATCTTTATAATGTTTTCACTCTCCTAAGAAAATCTTATGGAAACGTGCGCCAATACTTTCTTTTATTTTCCATTAGTTACCATGTTTTAGTTTTTACTAGAAGGAAATGAGCCACGTACTATTTTAGAAAACAAATTAAATTAAACTATGTTTTCTTTGTTTCAATCTTAACTAGCAATAATGTACCCTCTTATGAATTAATTCAGCTTGACATTAAATGATTATATCAATGACTACGATAACTCAGGGGCGGATTTACCATGGTTGAAGCGGTGTCATCCGACACCGCTTCGCCAAAATTTTTTATTAAATATATATAATTGATACTATGCAAAATAAACAATTACATACAAATAAAATAAAATGACACCACTTCATAAGAATGGGCTAGTTGGTTCGATGGTCTAGCGCCGAAAATCTATGCAAACGTTTTACACTTTTGAGCAATAGAATAGTAGTCCTTTTTATTCAAAAGCTGTAGCATTCCGATTTTGTATAGGACAAAGAGAAATTAAACTCTCCTTTTTTTCCAAAAACTGTAACAATTTCGATTTTCTAACCAAAAACAGTAACAATTTTGATTTTGTATAGGACAAACTACAAAGAGAAACTAAACTCTCTCGTTCTCCCCTTTTGAGTAGGAAAAGGATAATTATAAACAATATAAAATCCATTGGAGTTTACTTATTTCATACCCTAATTTTAAAAAGCCTATTCAATTACATTGGAACTTGCAGTTTTCATTGGAGTTAAATAGTACTCCCTCCGGTCCATAATAAGTGTCTCTTTTACTTTTTGATTTTGGTCCAAAATAAGTGTCTAGTTAGGTAATCAAGAAAAAATTCAATTTGTTTTTACTCTTTTACCCTTATGTGCAGAAGAGCAATAAATGCCATTATAATCATGNTTCCAAATTCTAACTTCACTCGAGCCTCGCTCGTTTGATGCTCGAGGCTCCCGTGCCCCGCCCGAACATACCGACAAGTCTGAAATCACAAGGCGGACCTACTCGAACCCTCAAAACGCTCAAAACAACGCTAAATCGGGGAATCAATCCCAAAACCAAATGAATCAAATCATTGAACTTCAAGTTCTTAATTCTCTTCCAACGGGTCAAAACGCCCTTAAACTACTCGGATTGACACCAAATTTTACGGGTAAGTCTTAGCTGATATTTCGGACTTGTACCAAGTTTCGGAATCAAGATCCGAACACGATACCTAGGAAAACAATGATTTCTTAGTTTATTTAAACCTTTGAAACTTTAACTTAACAATTTCACATAAAAAATTCATTACTCGGGCTAGGGACCTCGGAATTCGATTCTGGGCACACGCCCAGGTCCCATATTTTCCCACGGACCCTCAGAAATTGTTAAATCACGATTCTGGATCCGTTTTTCCAAAATGTTGACCGAAGTCAAACTTGGCCTTTTTAAAGAAACTTAAAGAAGCAACTAGACTTATTCTTGCTCAAAGCTCTTCTAACTTCCGAACCACCCATCCCCGCAAGTCATAAATTAGCATAAGCAAGTGCGGGAAATCTTATTTAAGGGAACGGGGTTCAAAAATGCAAAACGACCGGTCGGGTCGTTACATCAACGATCAGATGGACACCTCAATTATGCTAATGACCAGAGAGACACCTCTTCTCGGCTAAAGTGTGTCTCATGAACCCCTCACGATGACATGGCAAAGTGTGTGCTTTTTATTCATGTCTGGGCGCGTGAAACCCTCAAAATTATGATTTTCTCTTTTTTCTTTTTAAATTAACCTTATTTTATAATGACCCCACTTACCTTCGTCTTCACACTTCTTTCTTCTTCAAGTTTTCACCATTGATGAAAAACAAGAACAATTAAAAAGTTTCTTTCAAATTACAACAAATGGAAACATAAAATAAGCACACAATTTCGTCCAATATATACTATCACAATTGCTTATACAATCAATCACAAGCATTACCGTAATAATTAATTGGATAAATTTACCACCATAAACTTTATGACTGAACTCTACCACCATAACCTCAGTCATCGCCACCAACAGAGACATCACCTCAGGCGGTAAAGATGTTTGAGGCTCCTACACGATAAAAATTAAGACCAAGATCCAATAATTTTTTTATGGATCTTTACTGCTTGGGTTTTTCAAGAGAAATTTTTTTAAGAAATAAATAAATGAAGGGCGAAAGGTAGCAGTCGACAGCCGAAAAACTTTTGATATAGTTATTCTTCTTTAGATTTGGAGTGGAACGGCTCTGTCCATCATATTTTGGCTAAGATATCAGATTTTGGGGAAGAAAAAGAAGAAGTAAAGGAAGGAACAGAATTGCAGCAACTTCTAGGAAAGCTTGAAAGAAGATGAAGAAGAAAAGGCAGGGGAAAGGTGCGATGGTCACAGGGGAAAGGTAGGGGAAACATGCGGTGATTTTCTACTTGGGGCCTGGGGGTTCGATTTTTTGGGAAGATCACGGGGAAAGGAGGTGTGGGGCGTAAGGAAGAAGAATAGGTTGGGGGGGTTTGGGGGGTTTGGGGGGGGGGGCG
>NW_017672271.1:182507-184330 GCF_001879085.1 Nicotiana attenuata
ATATATATATATATATATATTCTTGCAGAGTTAGAATTTCTTGAAACAAACGTTATTTTTCTTTGTGAGTTGATTTTTCTGCAATTTATACGGGTTATCTAATTGAAATTTTAATTTGCAATTCAGCTTGAATTCCAATGAAGAGATTTTATCCTGTAGTTCCTTCCGAGCCTTCACAACCAAGTTCAACACCTCAAGAATCATCTAACTTGGAAGAAACAGTCGATGAATCAGAACAACTTCCACAAAGTGAAGGAGTTAATTTAAATCGTTTAGAGACTGATCCAGGGAAAAGATTAGCAATTCGAAAATATCATCCAAATGACCGTGATGCAGTAAGAAGAGCATATATTCAACAAGGTCTTTGCCGACCTCGAAATCACAATTTCCCTCAAAGAAATTTTTATGGTCAATTGCGTCGTTTTAATACTCGATTGTTTCTTGAGTACGGTTGGAGTATAGCCTAACAAAAGATGCGGCATATTGCTTCTATTGTTATTTGTTCCAAGATGAATGCATTAAACAAGGGGGAGGAGATGTATTTTCAAGCATAGGGTTTACAAGTTGAAATAAGAAGGATAGATTTGATATGCATATTAGTGGACCAAACAACGTTCACAATCAGTCAAGAAAGAAGTGTGAAGATTTGATGAAACAAAAACAATCCATTCAAAGTGCACTTGCTAAACAATCTGATCAACAAAAGTTAGAATACCGAACTCGTTTAGAAGCTACAATTGATGTGATAAGATATTTTTTGAATCAAGGATTATCATTTCGGGGACATCGTGAAGGTGAATCATCTTTCAATAGAGGTAACTATATTGAACTTCTTACATGGTACGCAAAGCGATGTAAAGATATTGATGATGCGTTTAAAAAAGCTCCAAAAAATAATCAATTGACTTCTCCATATATTCAAAAGGATATTATCACTGCATGTAAGATAGAAACAATTAAGAGTATCATTAAGGATATAAATGATGATCACTTTTCAATATTAGTTTATGAATCTCGCGATGTATCATGTAAGGAGCAAATGGCTATTGTTCTGCGTTATGTTGATAGGAGGGAAAGTGTGATGGAGCGCTTTATGGGCATTGTTCATGTTCGTGATACTACAGCTTTGTCGCTAAGGAATGAAATTGTTAGTTTACTTACTAAACATTCTTTAAGTCCATCTTATATACGTGGACAATGCTATGATGGAGCAAGCAATATGCAAGGTGATTTAAATGGTCTTAAGATCTTAATGCAAAAAGAAAGTAGAGGTGCTCATTCTATTCATTGTTTTGCTCATCAACTTCAATTAACTCTTGTTGCGGTTTCTAGAAGATGTGATGAAGTGCAAGAACTCTTATTGTTGGTTTCTGATATATTTAATATGGTGGGAGCTTCTTTCAAGCGTAGAGATGAACTTCGTGAATCTCAAGCAGAAGAAATAGAAGAGGCATTACGTAAAGGTGAGCTTGAAACTGATAAGGGCTTGAATCAAGAATTGGGTCTTGCTAGAGCTGGTGATACACAATGGGGTTCTCATTACAAATCCTTTAATAATTTTATCCTTATGTTTGGCTCTATTATTGATGTGCTTGATGCTATTGCTGTTAATGCACATTTTAGAAGNTTTAACAGGATAAGATGTTACCCTTTAAGACAAATTAAAGGGTCTCGTTCACCATGTTTAATGCTTTCATTTTGTACTCAATTGTTCTATTAAATGATTCCAAATATGGTTAAATATAGATCAAGCAAAGATTTACGTGATTTTATATATATATATATATATATATATATATATATATATATATATATATATATAT
>NW_017672271.1:184347-189141 GCF_001879085.1 Nicotiana attenuata
ATATTTATATATATATATATATATATAAATATATATATATATATATTAAAACAATGGAGATTCAGTATTGAGACTGAAGAAATTACAAAATTAAACATGAAACAGGTATAAACTGTAAAATTAAGATAAATCGATAAGTTTATGCTAGATGGTTAAACTAATTTCACACCGGGTGAAGTTCTGAAACAGTTTTTCATTTGGTAGATATCTCAGCATTGTTTGGCTGATTTTGTCAACTGTCAATTTGTTCAACCAATCCCTTGAGGGTGAAATCGAAAAATAACCAGATTTACATGTGGTAACTGAAAAATAGCCATAGATTGAAAAGTAATCGAAATTTAGTTACTTTTCATGTAAAGATAATTTTGAATAAAAACACTATTCAAAATTCGGAAAATATTCCAGCATAATATATTGGAGCTCGAAATTTTCTTCTATGAACTTCCAGCATAATATACTGGAGTTCTAGCATACAGGGGCGGATTTACCACGACACCGCTTCGCCAAATTTTTTTATTAAATATATATATAATTGATACTATGCAAAATAAACAATTAGATACAAATAAAATAAAATGACACCGATTCATCAGAGTGGGTTAGTTGGTTTGATGGTTTAGCGCCGATAATCTATGCAAATGGTCTGTGGTTCGATTCCGAGCAACTGCATTCCGAACGTTTTACACTTTTGAGCAATAGAATAGTAGTCCTTTTTATTCAAAAGCTGTAGCATTCCGATTTTGTATAGGACAAAGAGAAATTAAACTCTCCTTTTTTTCCAAAAACTGTAACGATTCCGATTTTCTAACCAAAAACAGTAACAATTTTGATTTTGTATAGGACAAACTACAAAGAGAAACTAAACTCTCTCGTTCTCCCCTTTTGAGTAGGAAAAGGATAATTATAAACAATATAAAATCCATTGGAGTTTACTTATTTCATACCCTAATTTTAAAAAGCCTATTCAATATTAGTTGATGAATCTCGCGATGTATCATGTAAGGAGCAAATGGCTATTGTTCTGCGTTATGTTGATAGGAGGGGAAGTGCGATGGAGCGCTTTATGGGCATTGTTCATGTTCGTGATACTACTGCTTTGTCGCTAAGGAATGAAATTGTAAGTTTACTTACTAAACATTCTTTAAGTCCATCTTATATACATGGACAATGCTACGATGGAGCAAGCAATATGCAAGGTGATTTAAATGGTCTTAAGATCTTAATGCAAAAAGAAAGTAGAGGTGCTCATTCTATTCATTGTTTTGCTCATCAACTTCAATTAACTCTTGTTGCGGTTTCTAGAAGATGTAATGAAGTGCAAGAACTCTTATTGTTGGTTTCTGATATATTGAATATGGTGGGAGCTTCTTTCAAGCGTAGAGATGAACTTCGTGAATCTCAAGCAGAAGAAATAGAAGAGGCATTACGTAAAGGTGAGCTTGAAACTGGTAAGGGCTTGAATCAAGAATTGGGTCTTGCTAGAGCTGGTGATACACAATGGGGTTCTCATTACAAATCCTTTAATAATTTTATCCTTATGTTTGGCTCTATTATTGATGTGCTTGATGCTATTGCTGTTAATGCACATTTTGAAGAAAAATGTAAGGCAAAGGGATATCTTAAAGCATGTTTAACATTTGAAATTGTCTTCATGTTACATTTAATGCGTACTATTTTAGCAATCACAAATAAGCTTAGTGCAGCCTTTCAAAAGAAGGAGCAAGATATTATAAATGCTATGTTACTTGTTGGAGTGGCAAAGGATCAATTGCAAGAACTGCGAATGAAAGGTTGGGATTCACTTATTAATGAGGTATCTAAATTCTGTATGAAATATGATATTTCAATACCTGAATTTAACGAGCTTTATGTTATCCCTGGAAGATCACGTCATAGGGTTGCTGAGTATACTGTTTCACATCACTACCGTGTTGAGGTATTTTATAGAATTATTGATTGGCAATTTCAAGAACTCAATAGTCGCTTTGATGAGGTGACAACGGATTTGCTTCTTGGAGTTGCTTGCTTGAACCCAGCTGACTCTTTTTCCAATTTTGACATTGAAAAGATATTGAGATTAGCTGAGTTATATCCTGATGATTTTGATAAATATTCTATGGTCGACCTTCGATTTCAGCTTCAGAATTACATTGTTGATGTCCGAGATCATGATAAAAGGTTTTCAGATCTTAGGGGACTTGGTAATCTTTCCACGAAATTAGTAGAGACAAAGAAGCATGGGACTTATCCTCTTATTTTTCAACTTGTAAAATTTGCTTTACTTTTGCCAGTTGCTACTGCTACAGTTGAGAGAGCTTTTTCGGCAATGAAGTTGATTAAGACTGATTTGCGGAGTCGAATAGATGATGAGTTTTTGAGTAGTTGTTTGGTGCCTTATATAGAAAAGGATGTATTTAGTCTTATTCCTAATGAGGCTATTATGAATACCTTCCAAAATATGAAAACTCGTCGAGGAGAGCTGTAGTAAGGTACTTTTTTTAATATGATATTGTTACTATATTTGTTTTTTTATCTATTTCTTTAAATGTCGACACCGCTTACGAAAAATCCTGCGTACGCCCCTGCGATAACTAACTACTGTTGTGGCCAATTCTTTTCTTTTTCATTTTTGTTCATTTTAATGAAGTAAAATTTTCGGCATTTATATGGCATAATTATATATCATTTGATATTAATTATATTGTTCTTGACTAGGATACTAATAACATTCAACACATGATTTAAGTAAATAAAAAAGGGACAAACCTATATATAATCTACTAAAATGTATTAATGTAAAAAAAAAAACTTGGTGATACACGATAAATTATTTCATTTCATTAATCTAAACTAACAACAATCTTTTCCAGGTAAACCATATATCGTTGATGAAATAAAATATACAATGACTCATAAAAAACTTCGATATAGAATGTAATATAAAATTCAATATGAAACTAAAACAATGATAGGCTCCATTTACCTTCAAAATTTATCAATAGAACGTCTATTCAAAGTAGAGAAAGAAATAGAGAAATATTCATAAAGCACTATCTGGAAAGCGATAAACTCGAGGTAAACTCGAGGTTCCCAACTTCCATCATCTTCAATACAAGATTCAAGCTTTAACAGAGTCCTTATTCTTTAACCATTGCTCGACGGCGGAGTTCAGAAATTAGGGTTTGTTCTTGAACAAAGACAACGGAGTTTGGGGCTGAGCAACTTGATTGTCTGTTAATATATTTTAATGTATTTTCAACGTATCACGCTGTATTTTTGTGTATTTCATTGTATTCATTGTCTTTTTTTCATTGTAATTCAATGTATCTCGTTGTATTCCATGTATTTCATTGTATTCACTGTATCGCTATATGCCATGAATGTATTCATATATTTATTTAATTAATATAATTTATGTATTCAGATGTATTATATAATTTCTCTGAAGATTGCTATGTTTTTGGGGTATTTTTCCGTTGAGAATCTTCTTTTATAATCGGAAATACAAATTTTGTGTGTTATAATTGAGTTTGTTGAGTTATATTAGGAGTCTATTATGTTAATTGATACACTTTCCGTTTAAAAATAGTGTAATTCCCTATTTCACGCCGTGAATACAATCGAATACAATAATCTGTCCAGCTGTAATCCCATGTTTCACGCCATGAATACAGTCGGATACACTCGAATACAAAAACTGATTAGGTGGACTTTCCTGATTCACGCCTATTTTTGCTATTGTATTCATGAATACAGTAGCTTAAATACATCTAATACATCTTATAACAACAGAAAACGTATCTACAATCCGTAATATAGCAAATGATATCTATAGATAGCTAATTACCACTAAAAGATAGCGCTTTATGAAAAATTCTCGAACCTCGAGTTTATGGCTTTCCCAATTGGTTTTGGATAATGTTGAAGTTCCTGCCATTGGGATAATCGTACCACAATCAACAACTTGAAGATTCCCTTTGGTGTTATTCATGAAGAGAATCGAGTGGAATTGTTTTGGCCATGGTGTAGGAATTGGGTCGCTGGATTTTGAAGCATTGATTAAAGTGAAGCAAAGAGAAGATGCCGTTAGAAGGAGGAGGAGAGCGGAAATTTTAATGGGATGGGGGAAGAGAATGACATGTATCAAAGTAGAGAGAGAAATAAAATGGTGTAACTGAATAGCGTATTTAGTGGCTTAGGGGTAGGAGGTAACCAAACTTAGATATTTTGCTATAAACATTAAAAGGTATTTATAGAATATAATTTTTTTAAATGATATTTATTTAAAATAAATAAGGTGTTAACCTTTGCTATAGAAGGTAAAAATTCCAAAGAAATATAAGTTGGCCTAGTATTGAACTAGATTACTTCTTAGTGCAAAAGTTCGAGGATAATACCATCTTTCCAAGAAAATGAGAAATAAATACTTCAGTGCACTTGTCCTATCACCCATGCATGTTAGAGTATATAACTTAGCTATCCATTACAAAAAATCTGAGATCAACTAGTGTTGGCAATGTTGGTGAGAGGAAGTAAGAAATTCTGAAATCAATTTAAGTTGTGGATAAGCATTCAGTATGGGCATGTGTAGTTTTTTGTCACATTGTATTTTATTTCGTAGAATCTGCACCAAGTACCAAGTCAGGTGCGAGGCCAGAATTTGCAGTGTATGAGTTATTGGGTTCGTCCGAACTCATAACTCCTAACTCGTGTTACGCCCGTTTGATATTGATACATCAAGGGGGGGGGGGGGGGGGGGGGTATGGACGTGACGAGACGAAATACTAAAGTAAA
>NW_017672271.1:189161-201385 GCF_001879085.1 Nicotiana attenuata
ATGACTGACAGACATATGAATAGATGTAATATGGCTTAGAAGGTGGCTCCAGCCACGGTTAGATGTCTCTTGTGAGTAAATTGTGGTCATCAATTGATGTACTAATATAAAGTGATTATGTAGGAGATAGTGCTAAAGAAGAAATTTAGCATCACACTATTTTGATTTGTTAATTTTTTATTTATTTACATATTTGATTTGATAAGTATTCTATGCTACATACATGATGTAGAACCGAGTGAAGTCTATCAAGAATTTAGGGGTGACAAATGGACGGGTTGGGCTGAATTTGGGCGGGTCAAGATGGATTATGTCAATAAATGAGTCATTGCCCAACCCAGCCCAAAGTGTACTTGAGCTAAGGTGGGCTGGGTCAAGATGGGCTAAACAATAGGTCATAGCCCAACCCGCCCAGTTTGACCCATGTTTTAGAACCATATTAATCTTGCATAAAAAAGCCTTTTTACCTTAAAATGTGTAAGTTGAAAAATGCGGGTGTGGGGGGAGGGGGGGTAGGGGGGAGGGGGTAGAGTGGGTGGTGCNNCAAGCATTATCTTTGAAAAATTGAAAATCCAAAAAAGTAAAAGAAAATTTTTTTTTGAGGGGGTTTGCGGGGTAGGTGGGGCTGGGGGTAGGGTGGTATGGGTGGGTGGATGGTGCAGAAAAACAAAAAACAGAAATTTGAAAATACAAAAAAAAAAAGTAAAATTGGGACAACTAATTAAATTTCTAGATAAGTTGGGTTGAGATCCGTTTGTTTTGGATGAGTTTCATGGGTTGTATTTGGGCTGTTTAATGGGTCAAAATGGGCTATAAAAAATAATGGGTTAATTCGGGCTCAGCCCAAATAGACCCATGAGTTAAAATGTTTGTAGTCCAACCCATTAATCTCTAGGCGGGTTGAATGAGTTTGGGCTCAAATTGCCGCCCCTAATCAAGATCAATTGAGATATGATTTTTGTGTCTTTTAAAGCTCTACAGTTTATTTGGGAAAATAATGAAGTGATATTGATATCTCTCATTCCAAAATCATTTAAGATGAGAAGGATCAACATGTTGAAGGTTAAACCCTTTTCTAGAGTTGCTGGCTGAGGTCTCAAGAATCAAGTGAAATTGGGTTTATTTGCCTATTTGCACTTGCGACAGTGATTGTATAACCTGAAAGATGCCATACAGATTATGCTACACATGCAGAAATTTGGGATTTCTGTTTTACATGCTGCACTTACTTTTGCTATCATTAGCTGTCAAAAATTTGGCACTGTTCAGTAGAAATTTAAGATTTCTGGGTTAAATGGTTAAAAGAAGTAATTAAAAAAATCTATCCTCAACATAATGATGAAGAAATTCCTCCTCTAAATCTTCTAAGAGAAGAAAGAAGAGAGAGTGCCCAACAACTTCTTTGCTTTAGCACCAAACTCAGTATTGCAGAAAACCACAAAATCCAAAAAAAACAAGCTTGTCAAAAAGGAAACAATTAAAAGAGAAATTCTAATGCTCCTTTTTTTCTTTCCTACATTTACCCCTTATCTATTAACTTGGAGTGAATGAGAACACACAAAATTCTGAGCAATTTTCCAAGTTCAGAGAACTTAGATTCACATTGCTGAAAGGAAATAAACTAGAGAACAAAAGATAGAAAACACGAGAACTTTGGAAGATTGATTCTAGCGTCAAAGCAACAAGAAAAGCTTGGAGAATATCAATGTTATCTTTCAAATTGTATGTCATCCAGGTGTCACACTTTAGCGTATTTTTTAATCCTTTTAGTGATATATCTGCCTCCATCACTGCCTACATAACAGACTCGATGTAGGCAATGTGAAGTTATAATACAAATGAACAACTGTTCTCTTTATCCTTAATATGATTGAGTTGCTCGGCTTGCTTCTCACCTCAAACCATTTCTACAAGAGCCTAAAAGGACAGGATTACCAATCAAAGCATGACAGTGCAGATCAAGGAAATGGCATACAAGAGAGGCTCTCATTGCAAGAGTTGCCTTGAGTTAAAATCATAAGTCAAATACCAGCAAACATTCTTTTGCTTAAAATAAAATTTGTAGTATAAATTACAGTTAACGGATTCCCTCAAGATCATTAACTGTAAACCTTCATTTCCATTACTGTTACAATTTACATCCATAATGAAGAAGGAAAGGTTAAGACCTTTTTAAAAACATAGGATTCGAATCTTTGAGCCTCATGGATTCGACGTACTTTTTTTCCCCTTCAGTTTAACCATCTACAAGTAACCAAAGTTCACTGGTCCAACAAACAAATCTGGATCTACGCCGAATAGGCTCTCTAAGAGGGTAAACCATTCTGAGAACTCAAACTCGAAACCTTTGGTTAAGGGTGAAGGGATCACCCCAGCCCACCACTCCTTTGTGGCACGGATGCGACGTACTTGATTGGTAAGTTGGGGTGACATGAATTTTTAAAGGAAAAACGAAAAGACAAGAAGAAGAAATGTCTGGCTGATTCCTTTAAGAAGTTACAACCTCATACTGGAAAAGTTTACGAGGAGGAATCTTATAGAATGAGTCAATGAAATATAATGGACTCAAGGTTGGAAATGACAGTTGTATTCATTTATGGCTAGAAACTAGATGCATGGTGCAGGAAATCAATTCCGAAAGATGAGTTTCCCCAGTTATGCCCGATCATCAGGGAGCTAACAATATCCGATCCCTTTAGATCCAATATTAAAAAATAGGTGATCTCTTAGGGGAGACAGTTTGACAAACGTCTTAGAGCTAATAATGGATTTTCTCAGTCAAATCACATCAGGTTTTAGTCTTAACACTAATGAGTTTTCTCCTTTTTGGTAGAATAAGTTTATAGTGGGACGATGCATGATGCCGCTTGGAAGCAAATAATAGGGTTAAATAGGTCATAATACATCAATATTTAGGTATGGTTTCTTGTTGTGTGCTAATGGATGGGGTAGCTCGTGCATGCAACCCAGTGACAGATCTTTTACATCATTAGCTGAATAAACTGGCTTATGTGTACAACTGAGAGGCTTACCTCACCAACATCTCCCACCCCCACCCAAGAGAAAACCCACAAGGACGAGGTTTTTATAAGAGGCAGAATATTGATACAAGAAATTGTTCAAATCTACAGCCATCTTACAGTATCATCTTGTAACACAAACAATGGGGCAAGCGGGAACACATTACGTACACCCAAGATCATATTAGGCACTATCAAATGCAATCCCTGATAAAGAAAAATGAAACCAAAGCAAAAAAAAAAAAAAAAAAAAAAAAAAAAAAAAAAAAGTGGCAGAAACACTCAAAACTTAAACTTACTGCATATAAAGATATTTTAAATTTGGTGACTCATCAACACATTATGTCTATATCCACTTACCATAAGCATGTGGTTTATGTAAGCAATGTATATTAAAAAAGTAGAAGATGCAGAGTAAAAAGTTACCTTCATTATTTAAAGATTTCTTAATTAAGCTTGCGAAATTCCACCCTGCTGTTTCCATCAATTCGGTTACAAACCAATGCTTGAAAGGTCTTTATTTCATCACAATCGTCAGTATCAATATCAATATCCTTGCTTGAAAGGTGAAATAATACCACGCCCCAGCAGCAAATGATGTGTTTACCTTCACAATATCCACAAACTCACACTTTTTAGCTTAGAAGGAAGACAAGCCAAAAATCAATTACAATCAATATTAGCTTGATATCATAATCACATTCAACCAAAACGAATAAGGCAAAAACTAACGTTCAGTGAATTGAAATTTCCAATTGCCAAGTTACACAGCTCAGTGTACTTCTGTTTTTTCTTTGGATCAGTCTGGTAACGCTGTATTGGCACAATTGAGGAACTAAAAGAAGCACCTGGATAGACAGAGATATTGGAACCCAGTTGCACAAACCAACACCAAACAACTAAAAGTAATGTTAATGAATAATAACAAAGTAAAGCACACAAAAATAGTATAAGTAGCTACATCCAACTCCCTGTAATACTGGACCCAGCCTTGGGGTCCACCTTGGTCAGAAGGTCAAAATCAGAATCGAATAATAGCATCGCAGCTTTCCCCGGAAGCATATGAATCAACTCCATCATCAACTTCTTTTTCATCCACACTGTCTCTTCCTTTATGTTTAACCAAAAAATAAATTTTTAGTCAAAGCTAGAATTTAGAAGAATACGGGTTACTGATAATCAAAAAGGTATATAGAGAAAGAAATTTGTGAATAATACGATCAGAAAGCAAGTAAATCAAAGTATATTCCAATAGTGTTTTCTTGTCCCTACAATTGTTTGTTCCTTCCCCTTTTATAGCTATTTTGGGGATACGAGCCTTACCTTTGTTATAATAAGGCTATTATGAGCAATTAACGACTTTAAATGTTACGTTATGCAATCATATACATTAAGTACATATTCTCTAACGTTTCCAGTATTTAATACTCATTAAATGCTGTATCTGGGCTCTTTTTTGCTGTCAGATTCATTCCTTTGATTCTTCACGATCTTTGACCTTTAAATGTCTTGAATAGGTACGAGCGTTGAATTACTTGTATGACTGCTTGCGCCTCCTCCATTTAACTTGCTCGTATCTGTTGTTACTCGTATCTGTTAACCAACCTTAATTCTTTGACTGTTTGACCAGTCTACGTGTCATGACACGTCACCATATACATATAAATATAATTTTCCCCAATACGGATAGTCCCCCCACTTTCCATTTATTCATCAGTTTGAATATTTGGGAAGTGCAATTCATTAAAGGAGAATTTTTGTCACCATTAATGCTCTGACAGAGTTGACGCTTCAATTATCATTTCCATTTAATGCTTTAGACACGTGTTATCTTCTTATTGGTTTCACAGTTTTGCAACACTTTCTCAGGCTTTCTTTTCGGCTCCACTGTTCATGAAGTACCAGTTACCATTATTGTGACCCTTCCATTACTGCATTTTTACTTTTGACGGTCACCCATCAGTATAAATACAATTTTACCTTTCACCTTTTACCACATAAAACTTTTTTCTCGAACATTTGAACTGTGCAAATCTCTGTTTACTTCTTCTTCTTCCTCATCATGTCTTCTTCGAACCCTAACCCTAGGAGAGTTCCTATTTTAGACAATTTTCCCAATGCCCCTGTTAGACATAGAAGGGGTGGGAGACTTCGTAGCTTAGGATCCTCTCGTGGTGGCGGTTCTGCCATGCCTTCTCCTAGCCCTGGTTCTTCCTCTAGAACTAGAGGTTCTTTTACCCAAAAATCATCTTCTAAGAGCAAGGAGGCCTCTGAACCATTACAGGAGCCCTTGGTAGAAGAGATAGTCCCTAACGATTTATCTTTTCACCACGATAGACAATCACTTCAAACCCAAGTTTCTGGTCTAGATCGTGCCGATGCTTACCCCACTTTGATTACAGAGATTTTAGCTCCCATAGTCCGCAAAGATTGTCACTGGAGTAACGATTTTCCCATTGTAATCCCCAATCCAAATCAAAGAATTACCTCCTATATGACTGGACTTTCTTTTGTTTACACATACCCTTTTACTCTTGGTTTTAAACCAGCTATTGATCCAGTGATTCTTGATTTCTGTCGCTTCTTCAAAGTTTGTTTAGCACATATTGGCCCGCTGGTATGGAGGGTTGTTGCTTGTTTAAGACATCTGGCCAATTTGGTAGATGTTAATTTCACCTTCCCTCACCTAATTCATTTATACTCCCCTAGACTTTTTCGTAATGGCGTCTTTACCTTAGTGGCTATGAGTAAGAGGGTTTTGGTGAACCCAGAAGACGATAAGGATCGTGGCTGGTATGCCCGATTTGTTGCTGCCCCCACAGTTGGTTTAGTGGGTGAACAAAACGTTCCCTTCCCTGAGAAGTGGAACTTTGCACGTAAGTCTCTCATCTCTCTCGTACCTTTTTCTTTCAAGTTTATCAATTCCTTTAACTTTATTTTTTTTAGCAACCATGGGAGTTGTGGAGAACGTTCCCAATTTTCGTGGTTGGTTAGATAAACTGTTGAAGATCGCGCCTACGGAGGCTAGGTCTTGGAAATTTATTTCCAATCGTCACGGTTGGAAAGTAAAGACTCACGGTATGAGTTTTTGTCTTTCTCATATGTAAATTTTTTTCCCTTTATTGCTTTAACTTTCATCCTTCTCTTTGTCAGGATTTGCTATTCGAGGTGTTACTGCTGAAGCAGTTGCGGCCTCTCGTTCCTCTTCAGGAACTCAAATTTCTTAGAGAGGGCTCAGGATATACTCTTGAAAAGAAAAACCATTGAAGAAGATGACTCCGAGGAAGAAGATGGGGATGGTTCCTTGATGACAAGGCCAAGAGTTAGGAGACGTATCGTCTCTGACGAAGCTGAAGTTTCTCATCATCTTTCTCCTACCGAGCCTGTTCATCTCGTTTCTGATGATGACGTTGTTACCCCTTGTGACACTCATGACTTTGTTAACCAGCTTTTCGTTAGTGGTTTCGAGAGTGGTGAGTTAGGGCATGTTTTAGACGAACTTCCCTTGTCTTCAACTCCCATATCTTCAATTCCTTCTTTTACTTCTCCTATCGTGCCTTTGATCCCTTTCTTACCAACTCCATCTGCTTCTGTACCTCTCTCTGCTGTTTTTACTTCTTCTACCGCTCCTCCTTTGGCAGTTCCTCCTTCTACTACCCATCATACAGAAGTGGGTTCTTCAAGTAGAAGCGTTGCTATGAGGAGCGTGACTATCGAAGTTCCCGCTAACAACAGCCTTTTGAGGAAATCTGGTCAGGAAGGTATTTGGCTTGAGCCCCTAATTGGCCCAATTGAGAAAGAAAAATGAATAGCCATAGCTGTCTGACTTTGATGAACGATATAGTTCATGCTACCTTGAAGGTATTTTCCTTCTTTCTTTACTTTGCAAAATTTTTCTCTAGAATTCTTATTTTCCTCCCTTATCATTTTCAGGCCAATCTCATTGGTACAGAGCTGATGAGCAGAGTTTCTCTATTAGAGAAGGTGGCACGTGACTCTGAAAAGGCTGTTCTTGATTCAGAGAAGGAAGCTCGTGAGTTTCAGTTGGAAGCAGCAAATTGGAAGGAACAATTTGATAGTGCACAAATTACTATAGAAGATTTGCAAGAGAACAAGAATAACCTGGAACAGCAGATAAGAGCATTATCCTCAGAGTTTGCAGTTGCCAAGGCTTCTTCAAGTCAGGCAGAGAAAGAAAGAGAGTGTCTCGAGTTTTTTTTCTCAGAGCAATTATCTAAGGCAAGTGAGGAGATCAGAGAGTTGAAAGCTCTTTTATGTCAAAAAGAAGTTTATGCTGGAGATTTGATACAGAATTTGACTCAGACACAAGAAGATCTGCGAACTTCTGAGGGCAAGGTGCATGCCTTAGAAAAATCTCATGCCTATCTCCAAGCCTCTTACAACTTAGCTTTGGCTGAAAATGAAGAACTCAAGAATGAAATTGTTACTTGGGAAAGAGATTATGAGCTTCTTAAAGATAAGGCTGCCGTTGATGTAAGCTGGGCTTTTCTAAACTCTCGACGTCATGCTTTAGTCGAAGCTAGCCAAGAAAACTTCAATCTAGAGTCAGAGTTAGCTAAAGTTATGGAGACCATTGAAAAAGCTCAACAACCACCGGACTTCCCTTCACCCGCGATTGAAGTTCCCGAAGCTGAAGTTTCTATGAACGCTGAAGTTGCCTCGGGTGACGTACCTTCTTCAAGCCCAACCGTGCCTTTTGTTGCAAGCCAGGCTGAGACTTCGTTTGTTGATGCACCAATTGCTGCGATTGAAGATCAACCCGCTTCTATCGGCGATGTTGTTCCAGTTGAGCCTGCTGATGATCCTTCTTCAGTTCTTTCTTCTTAGTGAAAAGATTTACATTTTCTTTAAATTCCCTTTTTGCAGGTACCTTTTTGGAAAACTTTGTTTAAAGTTCTTGGATTCTTTTGAAACTTGGATTCTTTTGAAAGTTTTTTGTAATCAAACCCTTGGTTATCATTTTGAGGGTTGATTTTAGAAGTACAAGTCCCCAAGTCTTGTCATGGGGCATTTTGTATAAACAGTTTGATGACTAAGTTTATACTTAGTCTTTAGTTTTAAATATTAAGAAGTTTTTATTAAACTTCCGTTTGTTCTATTCTTGCCTTTTATTTTCAAGGACTTAAAGAATAGTCTGCATTTTTATTTTCTGAAAATGCTTCTGTTAATCTCATGACTAAATAACATGAGTTTCATAAAAGAGGGCCCTTTTATATTTCGACACTTAATGAAGAAGACGTCTCAACTTCATAATGGTGTTAGCATACGATAAAAGAAATAGGAACACACATGTTTCTTTTGTATAACATTGACAAGTTTTATTTCTGAACCTTGACAAGTTTTGAATAATACTTTACATGTATTTGAATTACATCTATAACTTTCTCGTAACTGTTTTCCTCGTAACAGATTTTTACAAAAGAAGAACAATAGATACAGGGTTTTTCCTTATAACCCGTTTTAGTACATAGTCTTTAACCTAACCATTTTGAGGTATATTGGATCCCCTTAGCTCCAAAACATTAGGAAGGGTTTGAAAGGTGACTCCATTGTTCTCATGGGAAAGAACACTATGACATATGCCATGACTTCGTAACTTTCACTCCGCACTTGACTCTTCTAGGCCTGATTTTTCCTTAATCTTCTTTGCCTTTTTTTATACACGTGACTGTATATATTATGTACTCCCCCAAGTGTTTGAGTGTTCAAGTATGAAGCCTCGAGCACTTGATAGTCTCTTTCACTTGGTCCTTTTCCTGAAAAGGAAATACATACGGGACTCGGAGGTGCGATTATAGATGAAGACTGCTTAACCCGTTTATATTTCTATCAGAATAATTGTAACCCTGGGCCAGGAATTTTAGCTTATTCCATTTTGCCTTACAGGTCGTGACTCATCATTTAGCACGGGTTAGCGTTTTGCCTATCATCTAAAATCGTTAGTAAAATTTCAACAATTCAAAAAACAAAATTTAACATGGTGATACCTGACCGTGGGTTTTTCCTTAGAAGTAGTATCTCTTCAAATGTACAGCATTCCAATGTGAAGGAAGCACCTTCCCGTCCATTGTTTCCAATTCATATGCTCCTTTTCCTGCAATATCACGAACTCTGTAGGGTCCTTCCCAGGTTGAACTTAGTTTACCCGCGTTGGCTGCCTTTGTAGATTGAAAAATCTTTTTAAGCACGAAGTCCCCAATTTTGAAGAATCTCAGTCGTGCTTTCCTGTTGTAATATCGTTCGATCACTTATTTTTGTGCTGCCATTCCTATTAATGCAGCTTCTCTCCTGCCTTCCAGTAGATCCAAATTGACCCGCATCTCTTCATCATTAGACTCTTGTGTTGCTTGTGAGAATCTTGTGCTTGGTTCTCCTATTTCAACCGGGATCAATTCCTCAGCTCCATAAACTAAAGAGAAGGGTGTTTCACCTGTGCTTGTTTTTGTTTTTGTGCGATATGCCCATAAAACGCCGGGTAACACTTCAGGCCAATTACCCTTAGACTCCTCTAATCATTTTTTTTAAATTGTTGATTATGACTTTGTTTGTTGATTCCGCTTGCCCATTACCCATTGGGTGATATGGTGTAGATGTAATCCTTTTAATTTGCCAACTCTAAAAAAATTCTGTAACTTGAGCTCCGATAAATTGAGGGCCATTGTCACATACGATTTCTTTTGGTACACCAAATCGGCATATGATATTTCGCCAAATAAAGTCTTGGACTTCCTTTTCTCGTACCTGTCTGAAGGCTCCTGCCTCTACCTATTTAGTAAAATAATAAGTAAGTACGAGCAAAAATTTTACCTGTCCTTTTGCTTGTGGTAAGGGACCCACGATATCCATTCCCCACTTCATGAATGGCCATGGTGCGGTGACCGGATGTAATAAATCCGCAGGTCTATGCATGTTGTTACCGTACCTTTGACATTTATCACATTTGGCCACGAAACTTTCTGCTTCTTCTTCCATTTTTGGCCAATAGTAACCTGCCCTAATTAAGGTTCTTACCAATGATCTTCCTCCAGCGTGATTTCCACAATGCCCCTCATGTATTTCCCTCATTACGTATTCTATTTGAGAAGGACCGAGGCACCTAGCTAAGGGGCCACCGAACATTTTACGATATAAGTTCCCTTGATTTAAACAGTAGCGAGCAGCCTTTTTGCGAAGTGCATGCGCTTTTTTCTTGTCATCAGGGACGGTTCCATACTGCAAAAAAGCTACAATCTCGTTCCTCCAATCCCAAGTTAAATTATTAAAATTTACCTCATTTTTGTCAGGATCGAGAACTGAATGAAATAAATGAATAACTGAGGTATTTGCATTGCTTGCCACGTCAGCCGCAGATGCGAGATTAGCTAAAGCGTCCGCTTCAAGATTTTCATCCCTTGGTATTTATGCAACTTTCCAAGTTTGAAATTGCCTTATTAGCTCCCGCACCTTTTCTAAATATTGCTGCATCCTTGCTTCCCTGGCTGTATAAGTCCCCAACATTTGATTAACCATGAGTTGCGAATCGCTCTTGATTATAATCTGATTTATGCCAAGTTCTCGTGCCAGTTCTAAACCTGCAATCACAGCCTCATACTCTGCCTCATTGTTAGTTATTGAATGACATTTAATAGCTTGTCGAATGGTTTCACCCGTAAGTGGTACCAAAACAATCCCTAAACCTGCTCCTTTTACATTAGATGATCCATCAACGAATAAAGTCCAAGTTCCTGGATTAGCTCCATTGAACACCTGTAATTCTTTTTGTGCTTCTAATTGCATGTCGTTGCTAAAATCAGCCACGAAATCAGCTAACACTTGTGATTTTATAGCAGTTCTAGGTTGGTACGTGATTTTGTATTCACTTAACTCTATTGCCCACTTAGCCAACTACCTGATAATTCATGCTTATGCAATATATTACGTAAAGGATAAGCGGTTACTACAACAATAGGATGACACTGAAAGTAAGGCCTTAACTTCCTAGATGCCATGATTAATGCAAGTGCAAGCTTTTCCAATTGAGGATACCGCGTTTCCGCATCTAGCAAAGATTTACTAACATAATAGATAGGGGATTGTTTACCTTGTTCTTGTCGAACCAAAACCGCACTTACCGCTACTTCCGAAACGGCAAGGTAAATGAGCAGTCTTTTCCCGGCCTTTGGTTTTGCTAGTAATGGTGGATTTGATAAGTACACTTTCAAATTCTTGAGTGCTTGCTGACACTCTTCGTTCCATTCAAAACAATCCTGCTTCTTAAGAGCTGAGAAGAATTGAAAATATTTCTCTGATGATTTAGAAATGAATCTTTCCAAAGCTGCAATCCTTCCTGTTAATCTTGAACTTCTTTTTTGCTTGTGAGTATTTCAGGGATTTCTTCAATGGCCTTAATCTGTGTAGGATTCACCTCAATACCACGGTTAGAAATAAGAAAACCTAAGAACTTACCTGATGCAACACCAAATGCACATTTTTCGGCATTTAACTTCATGTTATATTTTTGCAAAATTTTAAAAGTTTCAGATAGATGCGATATATGATCTCCTGAATGCTGAGTTTTAACGAGCATATCATCTATATATACCTCCATATTTTTTCCCAAATGCTCTTGAAACATTTTGGTAACTAACCTCTGATACGTTGCTCTGGCATTCTTTGGACCAAAGGGCATTACTTTATAACAGTAAGTCCCCCTGTCTGTTATGAATGAAGTTTTTTCTTCATCTCCTGGATCCATTTTAATCTGATTATACCCTGAATATGCATCTAAAAAACTTAGTAGTTCATGCCCTGCAGTTGCATCAATTAGTTGATCTATGTGTGGTAGTGGAAAAGAGTCTTTAGGACAGGCTTTGTTAAGGTCTGTGTAGTCTACACAGACTCGCCATTTACCGTTCTTTTTAGGTACCACAACAGTGTTGGCTAACCAGTAGGATATTTTACCTCACGAATTGAACCAACTTTTAGCAATTTTTGGACTTCTTCTTGAATCACCTGATTCTTGAAAGTTCCTTGCTTTCTTTTCTTTTGCTTGACTGGAGGTATATGAAGGTATCTTCATTTAGTTATGAGTCATCACCTCGGGTGGTATACATGTCATGTCAGTGTGGGACCAAGCAAAATAGTCTGCGTTAGCTTTTAAAAATTCAATTAACTTACGCTTCACCTCCGGGCTAAGATTAGCTC